>NC_090653.1:61991074-62291074 GCF_040937935.1 Hyperolius riggenbachi | reverse complement strand
AAATAAAAAAATTTTAAAAAAAATTCTATGAAGTATATTTAGAAGTCCAATACAATTGACATGATACCCATGAACTAGCCATTAGATCTTCTTCAAAGTCCATCATTAACATCTTGGGCCTCTGAGGAAGCCAAGGTGGTGCTGCGAAACGTGTCTTAGGCAGTTTCTGTGATGCTCTACTAATGTGTATATATATATATATATATATATATATATATATATATATATATATATATATATAGGAATTTAATCCATAAATCACTGTGATTAGTATACATTGAACCTTTTTCATCCCCATTACGTGTGGTTATGTGACTTATTTATTTTCTTGACGTGGAGTCGCCCTTTATTGTGTGCCGGAAGCTTTGTGTTCTATGAAACAAAATAAACTTTATAGCACAGGAACATTTTTTTCTAACCTAGGAACCTTCTTTATTGTTTTAATCAATTCAGATTGTGATGTAATAGATTATTATTTTTACACATGAATACATGTATTGTTTCGCTCTTAGCGTACTGCGTGCTGTGCTATGTATATTGTGCATGTGCATTGCTCTATTGTCAACTGTTGAGTTCAATTATCCATTACAGTCACGGTTGTGGCTGTCATTGTTCCGGAGGAGGTTCTCAGGAAGCGCAACAGGGTGGTCGCGGCTTATAGCTGTACGACACAAATCACTGCAGGTAGAACATTTAAGATGAATTGGGGCTCAAACATGCAAATGCTCTTACTGTGCCCTTTGCACATCATAAGTGAGTCAACCCTTAAAATGGGACTAAACTCAGAACTTCCTCTCTGCTTGAAAACATTAGTCACAGCATGATAACCTTTTATGGGGAAATAAATGTCTTCATTACAATTTATCGAAATCCCCAAAAAAGCCTTAAAGGGACCCTGAGCGCTACATAAAAAGGACATTTGGACTTACCTGGGGCTTCTTCCGGCCTCCCGTAGCCCATGAGGTCCTAAAGAGGTGCTAAGGAGGGGTTCCTGGGAGACTCCCTGAGACTGCTACCTCTTGTTTTTTTTCTTGAATGCGGACCCAAACTCTTGCACAGCACACAATAAAAAGTATTTATTCCACGGTGGGCAGCAGTCACCAGAAAATCGCAACATGGGCAGCATTCACCAGAAAATCATACAGTGGGCAGCGTTCACCAGAAAATCGCAAAGTGGGCAGCAGTCACCAAAAAATCACAACGTGGGCAGCAGTCACCAGAAAATCGTACAGTGGGCAGCGGTCACCAGAAAATCACAACGTGGGCAGCAGTCACCAGAAAATCGTACAGTGGGCAGCGGTCACCAGAAAATCACAATGGGGGCAGCAGTCACCAGAAAATCGTACAGTGGGCAGCAGTCACCAAAAAATTGCAATGTGGGCAGCTTTCACCAGAAAATTCATACAGTGGGCCAGTGGCGTAGCTAAGGAGGTGTGGGCCCCGATGCAAGTTTTAAAATGGGGCCCCCCAACCACTCTATACATAACAATTGATGCGGCGCACCAAAATCTGCCAATGGCAACTACAGTGTCAGAGGTGCTAGAATGGGATGGGGAACAGTTTGTTAATGATTACCACTATTCAAAGTATCTATAGAAGTGATTATTATGAGCACAGGACCAATAGAGAGCTAATACTGTAGTTGAGGGAGGGCCCTTCAGGGCCCCTCTGGCCCAAGGGTCCCGATGCGGTGGCTACCTCTGCACCCCCTATTGCTACGCCCCTGCAGTGGGCAGCAGTCACCAAAAAAATCGCAATGTGGGCAGCGTTCACCAGAAAATGTGTACAGTGGGCAGGACTATGCAGGGGCGTAACTAGAAATCACTGGGCCCCCCTGCAAAATTTTTGAATGCCCCCCCCCCCCTATTATATATTCAATAAAGGTCACCGTATTACATTTTCAATATATCATGCGATGACCTACAGCATATATATTTGAATCTAATATTCCA
This sequence comes from Hyperolius riggenbachi, assembly GCF_040937935.1. Taxonomy (NCBI): domain Eukaryota; kingdom Metazoa; phylum Chordata; class Amphibia; order Anura; family Hyperoliidae; genus Hyperolius; species Hyperolius riggenbachi. The sequence goes on along the minus strand of NC_090653.1, from coordinate 62,289,122 downwards.
CCTGCATTTGCACTCAAATTTTAATCCGTAATGCACTAACCCATATCGTACAGGTCTCCACATAACAGATCAATGAAATCTGAGTCCAAACGCAGAGGGGATATTTGAATCAAGTATATACTGTATTATGGATGTCTCAGACCAGGGGCATATTTAAACAAAATACATGTGTCTCTCTCTTCTCTGACACCCCTAGGTTATTGGGAAAGGAAGCTTTAGGATGGGTTTACACGAAATTGGTTGGGTCAGCATCCTTATTGCCTCGCAGATTCCGCACCTCTTTGAAAGGAATGGATATGAATCTGCTGTGCGCTAAAAATGCTTTCAAAAGTGCAGGAACAGATGCATTGCCAATACACCGAATAGTACATTTGGATGACAACGGAGACACCTTAATTCAGTGTAAATCTAGTTTTAGGCACTGTGTCCCAGTGACATAAGCATCAGTTTTCTGTATTATAGTCTGAAATCAGCATTAACATTGATCCTGACATTTTATTCAAAATGTCTGGGACTACAGAAGGAGAGTATTAGTTAGGATGTAGGGTAAGGGTAGACTTAGATGTTAGGGATAGGCTCCTGGAAGGGAATAATGTTAGAGTAGAGTTTAGTGTTAAGGCTAGTACACACTAGCAATTTTGATTGACCAATGATTGGTCAATTTTACCACCTCCATGTAGTATGAGGGACAAACAGATTTTCTATTCTATGCAGATTATATAGGTAAATGGTCATACTACATGTAAGTGGTAAAATTGACCAATGATTGGCCTATCAAAATTGCTAGTGTGTACTAGGCTTTAGACATCAGGGGCCATATGCAATTCACCTTTTCACCTGAGTTTTCTCCTAGTAGATAATTTTTCATCTTCGATTTAAAATAACTTTTCAGCAATTTTCAACTAAAAAAGTACCAAAAAGTAGGTGAAAAAGTACTATCAAAATTATTTAGAGTATTTTCTTGCTTTCTGGTGGCTTAAAAAGCATTTTATCGACAAGTTTAAAAATATCACCTAGGAGAAAACTCAGGTGAAAATATGAATTGCATATGGGCCCAGGTGTAGTTCTGTGGAGGGGAAATTTAGGATTAGATATTAGGAAGGGATTAACATAGGGACACAGAGCACAGCGTTAGATGTTGAGCTTCAGAAAGTGGGTAATGTTAGGGTTCTGCTCAGGCAGTGTTGTAACAATAGCCCCACTTGTTCTCTGCTATGGGGGGGAGGGGTGGCAGCGGAGCCAAGGGGAAACTCTGCATCGCGTACCCTATGTCCTTACGGACGGCTCCTCATGCATGTAACATGGCTTGCAGAGAACGGGAGTTGTGCAGTGACACGCACAGATTGTGCTGCTCGAATCATATAAAGTACAATATGCCGCAGCTCTGCTAAGTCGTGTGTGCCAGGGTGGGGGGGGGGGGGGTAGCATGGCAGTGCCAACAGGCTGCCTGCCCTTTTGTGGGGGTTTGAAGTTTGGCTGGAGAGAGGCAACTATGATCAGGTATTAAAGAGAATCTGTATTGTTAAAATCGCACAAAAGTAAACATACCAGTGCGTTAGGGGACATCTCCTATTACCCTCTGTCACAATTTCACCGCTCCCCGCCGCATTAAAAGTAGTCAAAAACAGTTTTAAAAAGTTTGTTTATAAACAAACAAAATGGCCACCAAAACAGGAAGTAGGTTGATGTACAGCATGTCCACACATAGAAAATACATCCATACACAAGCAGGCTGTATACAGCCTTACTTCTGAATCTCAAGAGATCACTTGTGTGTGTTTACCTTCTGTCCCCAGCTTCTCTCATGCACTGAACATTACAGGCTTCCTGCAGACAGCTCTGCCTATGTCGTTAATTCCTCAGTATGTGACAGACCAGCTCCTTTCACAGCCTCCAGAGGAGGATTTTTATCCAGCTCTCTTCTATCACTGATAAGATAGCAGAGAAGCTGCTGGCTTATGTAAATAAAACACACACTGTAGTGTGCATAGAGGAACAGTTCAACACTGAAGAACTTGGCAGCCTTCCAGACACAGGCCGACAAGTCTGACAGGGGAAAGATACATTGATTTATTACAGAGATGGTTATAGTAGAAAGAGCTGCAGTGAGCCAGAACAGATTAGAATAGGTTTAGGAACTTGTAGGATGGTAGAAAAAACGTTGTAATTTTTGTTACAGCGTCACTTTAAGGGCCGGTTCAAACGGTTGCTCGGCTTCTCGTCTAAATGCTCTTCTGCACGCTCGGCACAATGCATTTAGTGGCTTTCAGCGGTGTGCAGAATGTTTTACTTCCTGCAGGGAAACATGGAAAAGCCATCCTGGAAGCAATATGTTGCTTCTAGGATTGGCTAAGTGCTGTCCAGACAATGCGGAACATGAGGAGAAATATGCAGCGTTTGCACAAACCAAACGGTAAATGGTTGTAAGCACTGCCCATTTATTTGAATGGGCAGCACTTAACGACGAACGCTTCAGCCGGCTTTTGCAGCCCAGTAAATATGTGTGAATGAGTCCTAACAAAGGGGCATAGAAGGCAGGGTTAGGTGCCAGAAAGTAATTGATGTTGGTGGGTGGGGGGACAGGTTAGACATCAAGGTTAGACATTTAAAGACTGAAACCAAACTACTTTAAAGAGACTCTGTAACAACAAAAACCTCCCCTGGGGGGTACTCACCTCGGGTGGGGGAAGCCTCCGGATCCTAATGAGGCTTCCCACGCCGTCCTCTGTCCCACGGGGGTCTCGCTGCAGCCCTCCGAACAGCCGGCAACAGAGCCGACTGTAGCTTCAATATTTACCTTTGCTGGCTCCAGCGGGGGCGCTGTGGCTGCTTTCGGCACGGAAATAGACGGAAATACCCGATCTCCGTCGGGTCCGCTGTACTGCGCAGGCGCCGGAAACTTGCGCCTGCGCAGTAGAGCAGACCCGACGGCGATCTGGTATTTCCGCCTACTTCGGAGCTGACAGCCGTCAGAGCGCCTGCGCAGGAGCCAGGAAGGTAAATATTACGTCACCGCTGCACGGAGGGCTGCAGCAAGACCCCTGACGGATGGAGGACGGCGTGGGAAGCCTCATTAGGATCTGGAGGCTTCCCCCACCCGAGGTGAGTACCCCCCAGGGGACGTTTTGTCGTTACAGTTCCTCTTTAATATTTCCTTATTTTACACTATATTATCTGTGAGGTGCAGGGCAGGGCATTGCAGGTGAGATGCATACCTTTTCACAGGATATTCCTCTGCTCAGCCTGCACCGACAGTCTTCCAGTTCCCTGTGTCACTGTCACCCGATACCAAAGTGCAGGAGATAAGAAACTCCTGTCAGCTTTCAACAGCCTCCCCGGAGAGTCATATACATTCTTCACTGATCTGCCCGGACAGGACAGAGGTATCCACGCAGCACCCAGCGAGCATCAGAGAGCAGAGGAGGAAAAGCCATCGGCTCCAACAGTAAGCAGGAAACAACTTCCTGTGAGTGGCTCTGTGATGCTGGTCCGATGCCTGCTGGGATAGCTCTGTCCTCCTGTCGGGGCAACTCTCGGCGCAAGATGCAGGTCCCTTGTGCACTCCCCCCTGTATACCGCTTGCATTCTCCGGAGGGGCCCCACAGGACAAAAAAATACTATATGACCGCCTGTTCACCTCCCGCTCAACTCGAGCCTGCTAAGCATTTATCACCTCTGCACGAAGCAAGCATGGAAGGGCCCCCAGGAGCCCCCGGGCCCCCCTGCATTTGCAGAGTTTGCAGGGTCTATAGATACGCCACTGGGGCTATGGCAAGATGGCACCCGAAGCCCTGTACTGGAGACACAAATAGTCTCCAGTGCAGGTCTTCGGCAGCCATCTTCCCGTAGCCCTGCTCTGCCTACCGGGAGACTGCGGGCTGCGGGGATTCGGGGAATGAACTGGAGCGAGGCCGCGGCCAGTTCAACACCTGGCTGGGGGGTTCCAGAATTGGGCGGGCAGCAGCACTCCCCCCGCACATGGCTGGAGGGGCCCCGGGCCCCCCTGCGGCTGACAGGTTTGCATCCCGGGTAGTTACGTGGGTGATTCCACAAAAAGTATTATTGCTGGCGAAATTCACTGCTCTGTGTTCTGTGTTTGTTTAGGTAGATCAAAGTGTCTAAATAGTTCTTATCAGCAGCTGAGCTGTGAATAGACTGTAAAGGAGCTCTGCCAAGGCTGTCTCACCATACAGTAAACACTGAAGCTTAACCCTTTTAGTTCCCCCTGGAAAGTAAAACCATGTTAAATTTGAAAGGAACCCTGAACGCTGCATAAATATTACATTTGGACTTACCTGGGGCTTCCTCCAGCCTCCCGTAGCCCACAAGGTCCTCCGGCATCCACTTCTCCCCTCTCATGGTCCCCCTGGTGGCTCCAGTAATTGGCGACCCTTGGATGAAGTCACGTGTGTGCCCCCACCGCTCCCCCTTCATGTTCTGACGCCAGTCACTGTAAGCCGCCTGCACATACGCAGTTCTCTAAACATTGGACTGCGCATGCGTAGGAGGCTTACAGCAATGTGATGACGTGATGGGCACGTAGCAGGGGCTCGAACACGTTTCTTACACTTACTGTAACCGACAGCAATACAGCTATTTAGAAAAAAAGCATTTATATTGCATTTTACTCTAGAATAACCATACATGTATGTATACTTAAGTATTTGTAAATTTTAACTTTTTTTTGCCTTAGTGTCTCTTTACAGAGGAACTTTAACCAAGGATAGAACTTGATTCTTTATTCTTGTTTCTTTTGAGAAATCTTTACCATTTCTCGAATAGATCATCAGTGGGATCTGTATGGCTGGTATCGTGATGAAACCCCTCCCACAGTGTGATGTCATGACCAAGGTCCTGACAGTTTGCCTGCCTGTCAGTCTGTGAACCTTGTTGCATTGTGGGAAATAATGGCTTTTCCAATTGCCAAGAAAACCGAGAGGAATGCACCCTGTATGAATTTAGAGAGTTTAACCACTTTCCCTCCCCTGGTACGAGTAACTACTTCTCTGCAAATTCCCTCTTCCCCTTGCAGGGACGTAGACGATCATTAGACGGGAGATGAATTAATCTCTGTCCCCCTCTGAATGGTCACAGGCATCAAAGAAACGCTGTGATCATTTGTTTACTTGCGAAAGGAACCCATGCACGCATTACTTCCTATTAAAGGGGAACTTCAGCCTAAACAAACATACTGTCATTAAGTTACATTAGTTATGTTAATTAGAATAGATAGGTAATATAATCTCTTACCCACCCCATTTTAAAAGAACAGGTAAATGTTTGTGATTCATGGGGGCTGCCATCTTTGTCATGGGGGCAGCCATCTTTTTGGTTGAAAGGAGGTGACAAGGAGCAGGAGACACAGTTCCAACTATCCTGTGTCCTGATTACCCCTCCCAGCTGCAAATTCAAAATGTAAACAAAACAAAAAAATGCACCAAAACAGCAGAACGAGAACAACAACATCAGAAATCCCATCATGCTTTGCACAGCATTAGGGGAAAAATGCCCGGGCAGTTTTTCTTCTGTGCAGCTAAAAATGAGGCTTGTGTAAGAGAAAAAAAGTTCTGATGCTGTGAAGCAGTTAAAGAAACACCAGGCCTTTCCAGTGCTGCTGAGTCAATTTTTAGTCTGGAGGTTCACTTTAAGTGTACTATAGAGATACAATAAGAAGTAAAGCGCGAGGACATCTTGTGGCCAAATAGTAAAATTACACCTACACACATTAAATTTAAAAAAAAAAAGACCCACAAATACATTTTAAAGTCACACATTACCTCCCACACTATCACCTAATTATAATTGTAATAATTAATGATTGTAATAATTGTAGTAAAAAAAATTACAGTTCAACAAATTTACATAAATAGTTACCTTAGGGACTGAACTTTTTTTTTAATATGTATGTCAAGAGGGTATATTACTGTTAATTTTGAAACTATGAGCTTGTAAATGGTGACGAGCACAAAACTGAAAAATGCACCTTTATTTCCAAATAAAATATTAGCGCCATACATTGTACTAGGGAAATATTTTAAACGTTGCAATAACCCGGACAAATGGGCAAATAAAATGTGTGAGCTTTAATGACGGTAGCATGTCTTATTTTAAAACGGTTATGGCCAAAAACTAGAGAAATAATGATTTTTTTCCATGTTCTTATTTTTCCTGTTAAAACACAGTTAGAATAAAATAATTCTTAGCAAAAAGTAGTGTTGGGCGAACAGTGTTCGCCACTGTTCGGGTTCTGCAGAACATCACTCTGTTCGGGTGATGTTCGAGTTCGGCCGAACACCTGATGGTGCTCGGCCAAACCATTCGGCCGCATGGCCGAACTAAGAGCGCATGGCCGAACGTTCCCCGAACGTTCGGCTAGCGCTGTGATTGGCCGAACGGGTCACGTGGTTCGGACCCGAACACGCTCTGATTGGCCGAACGGTCACGTGGTTCGGGTAAATAAATACCCGAACCACGTCATATCTCCGCCATTTCTCTGTGGGTTTAGCTTTGGGTAGGCAGGCAGGGTAGTTCGCTCTCCAGCCACGCTAGCCAGGGTCCCCCCCAGTCATTGTGTGTCGCTGCTGGGAACAGTAGTACACCGCTCGCTCAGCCACACTATATATAGCATTGTTTACTGCCACTGTGTACCTCGCTCAGCCACACTATATATAGCATTGTTTACTGCCACTCTGTGTACACCGCTCAGCCAGACTATATAGCATTGTGTGTACTGCCACTGTTTACCTCGCTCAGCCACGCTATATATAGCATTGTGTTTACTGCCACTCTGTGTACACCGCTCAGCCAGACTATATAGCATTGTGTGTACTGCCACTCTGTGTACACCGCTCAGCCAGACTATATAGCATTGTGTGTACTGCCACTCTGTGTACACGGCTCAGCCAGACTATATAGCATTGTGTGTACTGCCACTCTGTGTACACGGCTCAGCCAGACTATATAGCGTTGTGTGTACTGCCACTCTGTGTACACTGCTCAGCCAGACTATATAGCATTGTGTGTACTGCCACTCTGTGTACACCGCTCAGCCAGACTATATAGCATTGTGTGTACTGCCACTGTGTACCTCGCTCAGCCACGCTATATATAGCATTGTGTTTACTGCCACTCTGTGTACACCGCTCAGCCAGACTATATAGAATTGTGTGTACTGCCACTCTGTGTACACCGCTCAGCCAGACTATATAGCATTGTGTGTACTGCCACTCTGTGTACACCGCTCAGCCAGACTATATAGCATTGTGTGTACTGCCACTCTGTGTACACTGCTCAGCCAGACTATATAGCATTGTGTGTACTGCCACTCTGTGTACACCGCTCAGCCAGACTATATAGCATTGTGTGTACTGCCACTGTGTACCTCGCTCAGCCACGCTATATATAGCATTGTGTTTACTGCCACTCTGTGTACACCGCTCAGCCAGACTATATAGCATTGTGTGTACTGCCACTCTGTGTACACCGCTCAGCCAGACTATATAGCATTGTGTGTACTGCCACTCTGTGTACACGGCTCAGCCAGACTATATAGCATTGTGTGTACTGCCACTCTGTGAACACTGCTCAGCCAGACTATATAGCATTGTGTGTACTGCCACTCTGTGTACACCGCTCAGCCAGACTATATAGCATTGTGTGTACTGCCACTCTGTGTACACCGCTCAGCCAGACTATATAGCATTGTGTGTACTGCCACTCTGTGTACACCGCTCAGCCAGACTATATAGCATTGTTTACTGCCACTCTGTGTACACCGCTCAGCCACACTATATAGCATTGTTTACTGCCACTCTGTGTACACCGCTCAGCCACACTATATAGCATTGTGTGTACTGCCACTCTGTGTACACGGCTCAGCCAGACTATATAGCATTGTGTGTACTGCCACTCTGTGTACACTGCTCAGCCAGACTATATAGCATTGTTTACTGCCACTCTGTGTACACGGCTCAGCCACACTATATAGCATTGTTTACTGCCACTCTGTGTACACCGCTCAGCCAGACTATATAGCATTGTGTGTACTGCCACTCTGTGTACACCGCTCAGCCAGACTATATAGCATTGTGTGTACTGCCACTCTGTGTACACCGCTCAGCCAGACTATATAGCATTGTGTGTACTGCCACTCTGTGTACACCGCTCAGCCAGACTATATAGCATTGTGTTTACTGCCACTCTGTGTACACCGCTCAGCCACACTATATAGCATTGCGTACTCTGCCAGTCAGTGTGTATATTGCTGGGATCAGTAATACTCCACTCACCGCCAACCACTATATGAGCTCACCATGAGTTCCTCAGAGACCTCCGCTGTGAGCAGCACTCCCAACAACAGCAACAGCCAACGCCCCACGCAAGCTATAACATCCACCCCAGCAGCCAGTGGTCAGCAGCAGCCCTCCCCCCGGAGGAGAACGTTGTGTCCATCGGTCCGTCGACAGAGCAATTAATGAGGGCTGCCATTGAGAAGATGATGGGGCCTGATGTGGAGGAGGAGGTCTGGCTCAGGCCAGCATCCCAAGTTAATGTTGAGGACGATGAGGGGTCTGTGTCTGGGGATGTTGGGATGGCAGAGGTGGTGGGTGGGTCAGACTCAGGAGAAAAGTTGTATGATGAGGATGATGATCGGGACCATCTGTATGTGCCTCAGAGTCCGACCCCGGAAAACATGTTGTATCGTGTGTTTAGGTACTAAAATCTGCGTTCCCACTTCCCAGTACTGCCCGGGTCCACGGATCCATATAATTTTTTTGGGCAGCACTATCAAACTGTGGTACTATGAGTGAGTTGCCATGGTCCTTCTGTGCTGTCACACTCACCGTCTGTCTGCAGATGGATTGTTCAACACAGCTACGCCATCTGACATGTAGACCTTGACCATCTTCTCCAGGCGATTGGTGTTGGAGGACGTGGAACTGCCCGATTGCTGTTCTGTGGGCTGCTGCATGGGTGTCAGAAAATGTTCCCACTCCAAGGACACTGCCAATACCATTCCCTTTTGGGCACTAGCAGCAGCTTGTGTTCTTTGCTGCCCTCCTGGTCCTCCTGGGTTTGCTGAAGTCAGTCTGTCGGCGTACAACTGGCTAGAGAAGGAGGAGGATGTCAATCTCCTCTCTAAAGTCTCCATCCTCAAGGGCCTGCTGGAATTGTTCCATTTTTGACCTGTCTGACACTTTCTTCAATCAGTTTTTTAACATTGTGTTTGTATAAACTGGGTATAAACCCAGTAATTGGTGTTGTCCAGATTCCAGAATAATGAATAATAATGAATAGTGAATAATGCGCGGGCCGCGTTCAATGCAGTCTAGCATGAATTGAGCCATGTGTGCCAGAGAGTCCTGCCAGACTCCTCTGTCTTCATGTTCTTGTGAGCGTTGTGATTGTTGTGATGCACCATATTCGTCACCAGCATCACTTTCTTCCTCTTCTGCTGTCCATTCCCGCTAAATTGTGGAAGTCCAACGTGCACCGCTCTGTCCCTCGGCAGTGGGGGCATCCAATTCCTGCTCCAACTCCAGCTGTTCCTCGTCCTGTTCTTTGTCATAGCTGGGACCAGCGTTTCCTGAGGCAGGTTGCCTGATGTTGGTATCATTACGCTGATCGTTTTCATCTTCAGAATCCCCCACTTGCATCATGCCAGCGGTTTCCATCTTCAACATTGATTTCTTCAGTAAACACAGCAGTGGTATTGTAATGCTGACTGTAGAGTTGTCACTGCTCAGTCACGCAACGTGGATTGCTCAAAATTTTGGAGGACTTGGCAGAGATCCAACATGGTGGCCCAATCAGATCCACAGAAGCTTGGTAGCTAGCTGCTGGAATGCGCCTCGGCACTGCGCAAAAGCGTGCTAGCATGTGCAGCGTAGAATTCCAGCGCGTAGGGAGGGACATCACCCAGCGAGCGATGGTGCGCTAGATTGAAGCGCTCCTGCATCTCTTGGTGAGTCCTTCAGAAGCGGTACTGGACTTTTAAAAATGTTTGTTTTTTTTCCTTCAACAGAAGATCTGCCACGTTGGAGTGAGGAGGACGCCGCCGACCCCGACACCAAGCTGAACCCCGGCGAACTCCAAGCAGAGGATCTTCAGGAACCCTCAAGGCTTTGAGCAAGCTGAGGAGGATCAGCAGTCCCGACGAGACCTCTCCTCATATGTGACTGTGTGCAGTGGAGTAGAGCTCCCCAGAACAACCTCTCACTTGTCACTTTGTCACTTGTCACTTTGTCACTTGTCACTTGTCACTTTGTCACTTGTCACTTTGTCACTTGTCACTTTGTCATTTTGTCACTTGTCACTTTGTCATTTTGTCACTTGTCACTTTGTCACTTTGTCACTTTGTCACTTTGTCACTTTGTCACTTTGTCACTTGTCACTTTGTCACTGGTCATTTTTCACTTTGTCACTTGTCACTTGGTCACTTGTCACTTGGTCACTTGGTCACTTGTCCAGATGATCTCGGTACACCTCCTGCGATTCAAATTCCTGCACACATTGCTCTGGGATTTGGGTGTGATGAATGATGCATCTAACTGGCCACCGGAGGCAATTAAGGCCTTCAAAACATTGAAAGCAGCTTTCTGTTCCGCCCCCATTTTGCGTCATGTTGAGTTGTTGACGTCATGTTCATCCTCGGCCTCGCCTTGCATTTCAGTGCGAGGTGCATTTTCCACAGAAATAGGTTGTGAATCCGGGCACAACATTTGTGGCTGTTCCATTGACCTTTCACAGGTAGAAGATTGTGGGGGTGGGAATAGCTCCTCCGAATAGCCCATTGTGTCCTGAAAACTACTCATTGCATTGCTTTGCGCACGCATTTTTTTGTCCTCATGCAAGGCCTGAGTTGGCCTTCTCCTCCTGCGCCTCCTCCTGTTCCATCACGTCTGCTGCTGCTGGGTTAGCGTTGCCGCGTGGTCCCTGTTTATTGAACCACTTATCTTCATTACATTTATGACTGCATGGAGGTACAAAGCATGCTATCCGCACGCTTCTTGTCCTCATGCAAGGCCTGGGTTGTTGTGTCTCACAAAGCGTGGCCTTCTCCTCCTGCGCCTCCTCCAGTTCCATCACGTCTGCTGCTGCTGGGTTAGCGTTGCCGCGTGGTCCCTGTTTATTGAACCACTTATCTTTATTACATTTATGACTGCATGGCGGTACAAAGCATGCTATCCGCACGCTTCTTGTCCTCATGCAAGGCCTGGGTTGTTGTGTCTCAAAAAGCGTGGCCTTCTCCTCCTGCGCCTCCTCCTCCTGTTCCATCACGTATGCTGCTGCTGGTGCTGGGTTAGTGTTACCGGTCCCTTTTCCTGGAACCTCTTCTCTGTATTACATTTATGACTGCATGGCGAAAAAAAGCATGTTACCTGTGCAAAGAAACATGACATTTTCCACATTTAAAAGACAGTTTTTCCTTTGAAACTTTACAATCAATTTTCTCAAAAACTATAAGCTCTTTTTCAAATATTTTTTTTCCTCTTGTACCCACTCCCAAGGTGCACATACCCTGCTAATTTGGGGTATGTAGCATGTAAGGAAGCTTTACAAAGCACGAAAGTTCGGGTCCCCATTGACTTCCATTATGTTCGGAGTTCGGCGCGAACACCCGAACATCGCGGCGATGTTCGGCGAACGTTCGCGAACCCGAACATCTAGGTGTTCGCCCAACACTAGCAAAAAGTACCCCCCAAAGAAAGCTTAATTGGTGTAAAAAAAAAAAAAAAGATATAGATTATTTGGTTGTGATAAGTAGTAATAAGCTTATAGTCAAATTAATGGAAGGAACGCTGACAGGTGAAAATTGCTCTGCTTTTTAAGGGGAAAACCCCTTGGAGGTGAAGTGGTTAATCTCTCTTATTCCCCAGGTCTGTATCTAATCACAACTGTAATTTGATCTCTCAGCTGCTCAGCTGGCTGCATCGGCAGAGCAGCTAATTTATAAACACAGGATAATAACCCTATGTCTGCTCCCATGAAAGCAGGAAGTAGATGCACTGATTTATTGCTGTAACAAAGAAATGTTTTTTTCTATAAAGGGTATGTCGTTGCTATCTTTTAGAGCAGAGAGGAAGTTCTGAGTTCAGTTCCTCTTTAAATAAGTTTGAAAGACTGTGGCAAATACTTGGCCGTAAAAAACCCTGGATCCTTCGTTTCAGCTGTAGCCAAAAAAACAGTGCATTTATCAATAAATATTGTTTTTCTCTCTCCCCAGCTATCAGAATGCAGAGAACATTGGCGAGTTGCATTGTGTGGACTGGGAACGCTGCCGAGGACGGCTGGAAAGTAAAAACTGAATTATTTTACTACAAGGGCGAGGCTTACGCTACGCAGAGATCAGACTCTGGCAGCCCGGGCTACTTTGTCAGAAGAATACACAACTTGGCTCAGGAAAGGGGGTATTATTATTATTTTTCTCTTCCTTGGCATCACTCATCTGGCATTCTAAATAATTCATCATCTCCCAGGCCTGTCAGTCAAGAGAAGAGAAAGCAGCACTACGTTTTGTAATATCTGGGACACCGAACACTCATCCTTAAAACAATGCTCATCTCTGATTAAGCATTAAGTGATGCTTTCTCTTCCCCAGCATGTAGGACCAGTGTTTACCTAGTTCCATTGAAGCCAGAAGCTGTACCCCCCATCCCCCCCTTCCCCATCCACCCCCTTACTTCCTTCTCCAGCTGCAGTTAGCATGCTTATATAACCTGCGCCTGTCCCCGAGAATTTAATTACTCAACAGCGCTCACACTGTACTCAGTGCACTTCATTACTGAGGCTGCAGAATCCCCTGCGATCAGCACTTTGCAATACATACAGAGAGCTTTAACCCTTGCCGACAGTGCGCTTCCATACATTTACTGTCCAGCTCCTGGCCGGGCTCACTTCGAGATCGGATATGCGTTTACGTCTTGCCTGCATTAAGCAGGAAGCACAGGACTCCATTTACTGACGTTCTCCTCAGCTAGACGGCATTAGGGGCTCCTTTCCAGGGATGATGCTTCAAGATGTTTTAGCGACCGCTACATGTTTTTTTCTGACCGCAAAGACAACCCGTGTATAAAATGTAAGTCGCAGCAGTTCATTTCCATTATCGTTATCCCATTTTCCGCCAATACTGCACGCTGCCTTTCAGTGCGATTTGTGGCTCAGCCCCATTCAGTAAAACTGAATGAGACTTGCCGGCGCACAGGAAGTCACATGACAAAAAGCACAGACTAAAAAAGCTATGAGTTTCTGTCACTCACTGGAGTGAGCCGTAAAGAACTTATGCTCCCGGTTCACACTTGCACCCGTTCAGAACTCTTTTTGAAGCGGACAAAAACAGGGAAATGGATCCTAATGTTAAAAATATTGGTCATCTTGACTTGCAAATTAAAATAAATCCGTTGGATACGTTGCTGAAAACCGAGAGGAAAGTTCTAATTTGGCACTTTTTTTCCAGAGAGCAGATCCCCACGGAGGCAATGAAAGCCAATGGAAAAACTGACCTTGCGTTTAGGGTTGCCACCTTTATGGTGAAAAAATACCGGCTTGTGGGTGTGGCCTGAGGAGTGTGGTCTAAAAGTGGGAGTGGTGTGTCACGGACTTTTTAAAGGACAACTGACCTGAGAGGGATATGGAGGCTGCCATAATTTATTTACTTTGAAGCAACACACATTTCCTGGCTGTCCTGCTGATCCTCTACCTCTAATAGTTTTAGCCACAGCCCCTGAACAAGCATGCAGATCAGAGTTTTCTGACTAATGCTGGGTACACGCGATACATTTTTCCGCTCGATTTTTCAACCCGTTCGTTTTATCCGCTCAATTCTCCACTCGATTCTCTTATCTTCCGCTTGTTTTTCTTATCTTTTTCCATTCACTTCTATGACAAATAGAATCGATCAGAAGGAATATCGGACATGACAGGAATTATCTATCAGATCCATCTGTCGAGCGGAAAAATGTATTGTGCATACCCAGCATAGAAGTGTGACAAGATTAGCTGCAAGCTTGTGTCGGGTGTTTGATGCAGACACTACTAATGCCAGAAAGCTCAGCTGGACAGCCAGGCAACTGGCTTTGTTTTAAAGGACTTCCGAGGCCAAAAAGATGAAAATTACACAATACCTTTTATATATCTGAATCCACGGAGGACGTCCAGCGCGTCCTCCGCACCGTACCGCCGTCATTGCTGCCTTTCTCTTTCCCCCTGGCTCGGCCCGACCCCACTGAACGGGTCGCATAGGCTTCCACTACTAAGATGGCCGCCGCCTTGAGCCGCGGCTGCGCAGTACGCTTTGCCCTTAGTGCGACTGCGCAGCCTTCAGCCCGCCTCCCGCAGCGTACGGACATACGCTTGGGCAGCATTACGGAATCCGTACGCTGCGGGAGGCGGGCTGAAGGCTGCGCAGTCGCACTAAGGGCAAAGCGTACTGCGCAGCCGCGGCTCAAGGCGGCGGCCATCTTAGTAGTGGAAGCCTATGCGACCCGTTCAGTGGGGTCGGGCCGAGCCAGGGGGGAAAGAGAAAGGCAGCAATGACGGCGGTACGGTGCGGAGGACGCGCTGGACGTCCTCCGTGGATTCAGATATATAAAAGGTATTGTGTAATTTTCATCTTTTTGGCCTCGGAAGTCCTTTAAAGGAAATCAATATGCCATCCTCCTTATCCCTCTCTCAGGTCACTTGACCTTTAATGCTTGGTACACACTATACAATTTTCTGACAGATTTACTGTCAGATCGACTATTTCCAACAGGTCCAATCTGATTTCCAAAAGATTTTCTGTTCACGTCTATGGGAAATCTACCGGAAATCAGAACAGAAATAGTAAATCTGACAGTAAATCAGTCAGAAAATTGTTTAGTATGTACCTAGCATTAGGCTCAATCTGGGTCTCATAGAGGCAGCATTAATGGGTGTATTTATACTTACCTGGGAAGCTTCCTCCAGCCCTATGAGGTGTGGGGGCTCCCTAGCCAGCTGTTTCATTCACTTGATATGCTCCCCCTGGTAATATCTGGCTGGCCGCGCTCTTGTGTGCCATGCATCTACCTATGTAGTGCTCCTGCAGCGGGGAGCATTACACACATGTGCGGTAGTGGCTGGGTTGCGTATATGCAGATGCGCATGACTGGTTGTGACTGACCAGATTACCGGGGGATATCAAGTGAACGGAGAGGCTGCAAGTGAGCCCACACACTTCATGGGGCTGGAAAAAGCCCCAGGTAAGTATAAATACACCTATTATATCAGGTACACTTTAACCTCCTTGCGACCGACTAACGCTGATGGGCAGTCGCAAGGTGGCTCCCCCAGGACCGTCTAATGCCGGCTGGCAACAAGTCCTGGGGGAGGAGCGGAGTTACGAGATCAGTTGCCTGCAGGCGGCAGCCTGTTTCACATTAAAAAAAAAATAGTTTATTTACATGTACAGCCCTGCGATCTACCGCAGCGCTGTACGGGGGACAGCTCTGTAACTGAGCTGTCCCCTCGAGTGTGCCACAAGAAGATCCCTCTCATAGGCTGATGCCTATGAGAGGTGATCAGCTCTGATTGGCTCTCCGGTGGGAAGGGAGGGTGGGTGAATCATTTAAAATACGTGATTTTATTTAAAAAAAATAAATAAAATCTCAGCAGCAATCAGATGCCACCAACAGAAAGCTCTGTTGGTAGCAACAAAAGGGGGCAAGATTTAATTGCGTGCTAAGTTGTATGGCCCTGCAGCAAGCTGCAGTGGCCTGAATTTTAAAAAATAGCCTGGTCACTAGGGGGATGTAAGCTTGTTATTTACTGTAGATCGCAAAGGGGAAAAATGAGTTGAACTTACCTGGGGCTTTTAATGGTCCCCCGCAGACATCCTGTGCCCACGCAGCCACTCACCGATGCTCCGGCCCCGCCTCCAGTTCACTTCCGTAATTTGCAGCTTTTAAGTCGCAAAACTACTGTGCCTGCGCAGGCTTCTCTTCACCCCCACTGACATCCCCGGGAGCATACTGCGCAGGCCGTACAGGCGACAGTGGCAATTTCCAGAAGTAACCGGCGGCAGGGACTGGAGCATTGGTGAGTGGCTGCGTGAGCACAGGATGTCTGCGGGGGTTCATTAGAAGCCCCAGGTAAGTTCAACTCTTTTTCCCCTTTGCCCCACAGTACTACTTTAAGCAGTTAAGAGAAGGGTGGGTCAGGTCTATCAGGGACAGGTGGGGGAGGGGGGGGGGCAGCAGGGGTGAGCCTGGGGTGCCTGGCACTTGGGTGCAAGATTTTCTCTGGCGCCTATGGGAGTGGTTAAATTAACCACGCCCAACCACATAACCACACCCATGTCCTTCCTAATCACACCCACACCTTCCACCTCTTTACGCATGCATGTGATACCCCATTCCTACCCCTCTTCCATGGGCTTGCTCCTGGCTGGCTTTGGCTTCCTGCGAGTGACAGTCTGCTAGTCTCTGGACTGACTCAGGCTGAGAGGCTCTGCGAGTGCGACGCAGTCACACACTGCGTATTTATGGCTGCCTGCGGCCACCCTACTCTCGCTCGCTGATGTCGGCTCCTCCCCCCTGCCAAGCCCAAGGTGGGCTGCCTGTATCTTTCCCGTTGCGCCACACAGCCTGCCAGTGTTGCCAACCTTTCACGTTATTTTTTACTGACAAATACCTAAAAATTTACTGACAAAAGATTATTTTTACTGACAAAAATTCCCCACTAAATGCACATAAGAGACAGCTTTTCCCCATGTAAATGCACATAACGAGAGACTGCTTTTCCCCATGTAAATGCACATAATGAGAGACTGCTTTTCCCCATGTAAATGCACATAACGAGAGACTGCTTTTCACCAGCAAATGCACATAACAAGAGACTGCTTTTCACCAGCAAATGCACATAACAAGAGACTGCTTTTCACCAGCAAATGCACATAACAAGAGACTGCTTTTCACCAGCAAATGCACATAACAAGAGACTGCTTTTCACCAGCAAATGCACATAACAAGAGACTGCTTTTCACCAGCAAATGCACATAACAAGAGACTGCTTTTCACCAGCAAATGCACATAACAAGAGACTGCTTTTCACCAGCAAATGCACATAACAAGAGACTGCTTTTCACCAGCAAATGCACATAACAAGAGACTGCTTTTCACCAGCAAATGCACATAACAAGAGACTGCTTTTCACCAGCAAATGCACATAACAAGAGACCCAGGATAGGTAGCCAGGGGGTATATGTGCCCAGGATAGGTAGCCAGGGGGTATATGTGCCCAGGATAGGTAGCCAGGGGGTATATGTGCCCAGGATAGGTAGCCAGGGGGTATATGTGCCCAGGATAGGTAGCCAGGGGGTATATGTGCCCAGGATAGGTAGCCAGGGGGTATATGTGCCCAGGATAGGTAGCCAGGGGGTATATGTGCCCAGGATAGGTAGCCAGGGGGTATTATGTGCCCAGGATAGGTAGCCAGGGGGTATTATGTGCCCAGGATAGGTAGCCAGGGGGTATTATGTGCCCAGGATAGGTAGCCAGGGGGTATTATGTGCGCAGGATAGGTAGCCAGGGGGTAATATGTGCCCAGGATAGGTAGCCAGAGGGTAATATGTGCCCAGGATAGGTAGCCAGGGGGTAATATGTGCCCAGGATAGGTAGCCAGGGAGTAATATGTGCCCAGGATAGGTAGCCAGGGGGTAATATGTGCCCAGGATAGGTAGCCAGGGGGTAATATGTGCCCAGGATAGGTAGCCAGGGGGTAATATGTGCCCAGGATAGGTAGCCAGAGGGTAATATGTGCCCAGGATAGGTAGCCAGGGGGTAATATGTGCCCAGGATAGGTAGCCAGGGGGTAATATGTGCCCAGGATAGGTAGCCAGGGGGTATAGGGTCCCCGTTTAGGTAGTGACAGGAGCGCACCCAACCCTCCCCTCCCGCCGCTGCTGCCTCTGCCGCCGCCGCTCCCTCCTCACCTTGCAGCAGCTTCAGACCTCAATCAGCGGGCGACCCGACCAGTAAGAAGGCGCCAGGCGCACCCGCTCTATATGCGGAAGTGATGTCACTTCCGCATATCAGTGCGGCGTGCTAGGTCCTAGCGCCCGCCCGCCTGATCGAGGTCTGACGCGGCGCCGGCGGCTAGAGGTAGGAAGGGAGCGAGCGAGCGGCGGCCGCAGGGGGAGAGCGGCGGCCGGGCGGCGCCTCTCAGAGGCAGGCGCCTGGGTGCCTTGCACCCGCAGCACCCGCCCAGGCTCGGCCCTGGGGGGCAGGGTTATGGCAGGACAACTAGTGCAGAAGAAGCGTGGAGGTGTATTGCCCATGCTTGCTATGGGGTTAAGGGAGGGGGTGTTACACTGAAGGCTGGATGCAGTTTTTCATACATACACCCACATGCTCTATGTACATACATACATGCTCTGTATACATACATACATACATATATGCATACATACATACTCTATATAAACGTACATACATACACACATGCTCTCTCTCTCTATACACATGCAGATCACATCACACACACACACACACACACACACACACACACACTATATACTAACACACATGCTCTGTATACAGTACATACACACTCTATATATACACGCAGATCACATCACATCACACACTATATATATACACACACATGCTCTGTATACAGTACACATACTCAATATACATACATACATACATACATGCTTTATATATACACACAGATCACAACACACACACTATATACTGTACATACACACCTGCTTTGTATACACACAGATCCCAGAGACACACACACACTATATGCATACACATCACGTCACACACGTCATACATGTACACACACTGCATCCATACACACACAGCAGTGACAGCACCTCTCCTATAGCAGCAGCATCTCCTGGCACTCACAGCTTCAGCTCCACGTGTCTGACTGTATCTCTTATCCTCTCTGGCCGTCCTCAGTCTGCGGGAGGAGGAGGGGGAGGAGCTGCACATTCCTCTCCTCCACACTGAAGTCAATCAGTGTAATCAGCTCCGCAGTCCGCAGTGACAGGGAGCTGTGCAATCACAAAGGAGGAAGGGGGAAAGCAGGCTGTAGCCTCATCTAAGTTAGAAAAGAATTATTATAACAGACCTGGCGTCTCCCCCTCTGTGGAATAGTCCAAATTACCGGGCAGATACATTGCCGGTAAAAACATTTTTCCGGCAGCGGCTTTTTAATTGATTTAACGGCTGGGCCGGGGAGATACCGGCCAGGTGGCAACCCTACTTGCGTTTCACACACCGAACTTTGCACACAACTTGTATGCCAAAGCGGATCTCCTAAACTCTCTGCTCCTCCCCTCAGCGTCATTTTTGTGGACTTCCTGCAAAAGCAGGGCTTGTGCAGGGCTTAAAACATGCCGACCAAGCAGTATTTTAGCGTTACATTAACCACTTGCATACCAGCAGTCTCAAATTAACATCAATCTACTGTAAATATATAAAACGTTACACGTAACATTAAATTATGCATTAAAGTGTACATTAAAAATAAAGCAGTACATTACACATGTTCATATGGGTAAAAAAATTGCTTTGTACAGCATAACTAATCCAAATTCCTTACTATTGATCAAAAAAGTACATTACCATATTAGAGACACTGGACAAGCAAACGATTGTGTGTCACTGCCACGCAAACACCCACCACATTTTTACCACACGTGCTACAAAAAGTTTTGAAGTTATGGAAAACGGACCTATTTTCAAAAAAAAGGATCTATTATAAATAGATCCGTTTTTATCCACTGCAAGTGTAAACAGGTCTTTAGTATAAAAAAATTTCTCTCATCATTACAATACAAGGATTTTTGGAAACATCCCGATTAATTCACAAAAATATTATCTCATGTATTATGTTACCTTGCTTATTTTTCACCTCAGTTAAAGCGGAATATAACCCTGCTGTCACGCTTGGTGGTGTATCCTCCACAGTCAGCATGCAACACATAAGCTGACGTGAAGGAGGTACACACACCAGCACAAGGAATCAGGGTATCCCCAGTTTAGTGGAGGAGAGGACTGACTCCAATAGGAGATTGTGGCGCACAGAGCCGGTGCAGATCCGAACGGCCACAAACAATACTTTCGTGATAACGTCTCAGCGCAAAGTAGCGCTGAGCGCATAAACCAGAACTGAGGAGATCAGGACAGGTAGACAGAATGAATGCTTGCTTAACTAGCTACTACTTAGTGACAGCAAGCGTCCACAACAAGACAGACTGGAATGAGGCAGCCAATGCGTTTGCAGCGATGGCGTGCCTCACAAAGACAGGACAGGATAGTCAGGAAATAGCAGGATCAAGATAGATGAACGTAACACAGACAAAAATACAACAAGTATGTTTTCCTAGCGTATTACAATTACAGCTATCAATGAAACTATTTGTAACGTCTGACTAACATATGTGTATATCAGCAATGAACCGATATATGACATAAGCAGGAACTCTGACTAAGGCTGGAGTAATACAGGGAACAGGACTCAGAAGGATTCGCTATCTCTTCGCAGAGATGAACGCAATCCACAAACGGTAACCGAACAGAATTCAGAAGGATTCGTTATCTCTTCGCAGAGATGAACGCAATCCACAAACAGAACCAGGAGCAGGATAACTAACTCAGCACGGGTGATCACGATACGCGCAAACTACCAAAACGTGCTGGAAAGCTGACTAACTGAACACAGGATATAAACAGTTCGTGTACGTATACATCAGCGACACTGATGTATCAACGTAACACGAATACAAGGAAAATAATAAACGTGCTGGTATGCATATATATTGGCAATGAACCAATATATGATGCAAGACCCGCAAAGTATCTTTTAGAACTAGAAACACGATCTGGGGCCAAAGCAGCAGCAAGACAGGCTTATGCTGAAGCTATGATAGCCCAAGGAGCCCTGCAGGAAGCAGATCTTTATACTGAGGTCATCCAATGGGAGCAGACATGCAGATTCCCACACAGGTGAATGATAATTAGTCACAAGCTGACAGCAGGAAAAGGCAGACAAAGCTATGCAGCTTGCATGGAAAGAGATCAGAACTGCCTGAGCTGCAGCACTACTACTGCGAGCAGTACCTGTTGCAGAAGCGATCATAACACCTGCATTTCAACTTTGCTCTAAAACATTATTTACAGTATATTATATGCAACGAGCATTTTTTTTTTTACTAGACCAGCATTGGAAGGGTTACACAGAGCTTTAAAGTTTCTGGACAGAACTGCAGACCCATCCAAAGCTGACATAGATACATTTTGTTTACATAAATGTATCTAAGTGTGGCATGTGACTCACTCTCTCTGACTGAGAAGGAGCTGGAGGACAGCCAAAGAGTGTGTAACATTTATCACTTGTTACATTCTATTTAGATAAATGTATCTATCTGAACTTCTGCATATCTCTCCACGGAAGTTTAAACCTCTGTGTTTAACCCTTCCAATGCTGGTCTAGTAAAAAAAAATGCTGGTTGCATATAATATGCTGTAAATAATGTTTTAGAGCAAACTTGAAATGCAGGGTTATATTCCGCTTTAAAAGGAGAGATATTTCATCAGATAAACAGATAGGGGCCCTGGTAAGTTGGCCATGGGCAAGCAGCACACAGCAATTTTACTAGTACTAACCCCGGGAGAGCACCACCCACTATCCAGTGGCTATATAGTGTACTGGTTAAGGACACCGCCTTTGACATGGGAGACCAGGGTTTGAATCCTGGCTAGGGTCAGTACCTATTAGTAAGGAGTTCAAGGCAAGACTCCCTAACACTGCAGGGTGGCCTCTTGAGCGCGTCCCAGTGGCTGCAGCTCTTAAGTGCTTTGAGTCTGAGAGGAGAAAAGCACTATACAAATGTTTGGATTAGTATTATTATAATTCATGTTACCGCGCATGCCGCTAATGAGTTAATGGGCTGTGCTCTACTGGCGCCAGCATCCGTAAGATTGCAATGCGCTTCCTGCACCCAGAAATCTACTGGTGCATGATGAATCAAGGCCAAGGAAAAATATTTCATGAGATAAACAGAAAAGAAATACATCATGGATTAAAGCGAATCCGTGAGAAACAAAACATAGATTAATGCGTTTCATGCTTCCATCTTCTATCTTATCTAACTGTACTTTCATTATAACTTACAGCAAAGTCCCTGGTATCTGGCACCGGTGGGGATCACCGGATGCCGGATACATGTGCTTGCTGGTTGCTTGAGCAACTGGCCGAAATAGCGCAAACCTCCCCCTAAAATACTTACCGAGGCTCCAATGATGTTTGGCAGTCTCCCTCTATTTCCCTGCGGGCTTGTAGCATCTTTTCAGCTTCTGCAGTGCATGGAAGCCAGAGTTTCAGCTGACCCGCACCGGGCCAGGTGACACAGATGCCGGAAGCCTCTAGAAGGGCCCACGAGGAGATAGAGGGAGACTGCCAGATATCGCTTGAGCTTCGGTAAGTATTTCAAAGCCTGCCAGCACCCACAGAAAGCCCCCCAACAAAGGTCCCCGTTATCCCTCAGGCATGCCGGCTAGGTGAGACTTCCGGTTGCCTAAATTTCCGTAGAACGGGTACTTTGCTGTAAAATCAGTTTGGAAACCTATAAGGTACTTTATTGGTTGTGGGTCGCGCAGGTGAACTCTCTACAGTACTGGTGCTTTTCCTGTGAGGTAGAGACCGCCATATGTCCTAGACTTAGCTAGTGATCATGGTCATCTTTTGATATTAACAATTCTTATGCAGTCAGCAAATTTTCAAACTTACGGGCATGAGGAGCTGGACTAGATCCCAGACACTTACTTTATTATTATTACTATACTAATTGTGCACAGCCCACCATATGCCTATACATATCAGACCTGATGCCTGGTCTGGGGATGAGGCGGGCTCTGCAACCCACTGATTGTCAGTTGCCAATCTTTTTTGTTTGTTTGTTTTTGGTTGTTTATTTCTATGGGTTAGTGATATTTTGTTTGAGGCTTTATTGAGTAATGTAGAGATCACCATAACATTATACTGTACGTTGCCTTTAACGCTTGATTTATTACACTGTACTCTATGTATACAACTATAAAAAATTAGATAAAAAGATACTTAAAAAATTTAAATTC
The DNA here is from genome assembly GCF_040937935.1 of Hyperolius riggenbachi. NCBI lineage: Eukaryota > Metazoa > Chordata > Amphibia > Anura > Hyperoliidae > Hyperolius > Hyperolius riggenbachi. The sequence continues at coordinate 62,266,008 of NC_090653.1, read as the reverse complement.
CACTTTTATTGATACAACAACAGCAAACCCGGCACCTGATATTTATACATCACAAGGATTATGATAAACATTTGCTTCAGGTTTTCCTTAATTATTTTTAAGCGGAGAGGAAAGCAGACACCCCACCGCCCTGCTGACAACACAATGCCCAGTGGTTGTGTTAGTGCGCTGATTACTGCAGCTGGTTACTCCAGAGAGGCAATGCTTCCTGCTGTGTGCATCTAATTACTTAGCTTAATTATCATTATCATACAGGTCCATGAGAAGAACTTTGGAACTGATGTGAGTGTACTTGTCACTACAGTGTTTATGGGGGACTAACAGAAAAAAAAATATTATATTAAAACAGTATTATGATAGGCTGATATCAGGCATATGTAGTTCCCAGTAAAAGTAGATCTATGTGTAGTTTAGTTCCCAGTTGTGACAGAAACTTGTAGATCTCAATTGCTACTAGTACATATCTTACAGGGGAACTTTACTGAATGTGGCTTATTGATTATAAATTGCTTACATTTTACAACATTCATTCATCAATTGTTTAGTCAGTGTCTGTGCCTTGCAAAATCATTACCCTCCCTGATTTACATTACTAAATTTATCACGGGTTCACTGCTGGCAAGGAGCATCACTTTAAAGAGAAACTCTGACCAAGAATTGAACTTTATCCCAATCAGTAGCTGATACCTCCTTTTACATGACAAATATATTGCATTTCACAAACAGACCATCAGGGGGCGCTGTATGACTGATATTGTGGTGAAACCCCTCCCACAAGAAGCTCTGAATACCGCGGTACTCTGGGCAAACTGCCACAATGTAACAATGTTCACAGACAGGAAATGGCTGTTTACAGCTGTCTGTAACAGCCAGAACAGCTAGAAACAGCTACATAACCTGCCCACAGTAACAATGTCACCATGTAATACATGTCAGAATGTGAATCTGGGAGAGGAAATATTTTACAATGAGCAAACACTGACTAAATCATTTATACATAATTATTGTAAAAATTAAGCACTTTTTTTATTACATTATTTTCACTGGAGTTCCTCTTTAAATGTTTGTTGTGTGCTAAGAAGTGAGCAGAAACATCCAGGGCTTGATTTGTACTCTTTACCACCAAAGGCCACTGTCACCAGCTGCCCCTCTTCTGTATAGGTTAGCGAGATGACCCCTTCCCCCTTCCATCCAGTATAGGTAGCCAGATGACACCCCCTCCAACCCTGTAGTATAGGTAGCCTGATGGTCCCTCTTCCCTTTGCCTCCAGTATAGGTAGCTAGATGATTTGTATGTGTAGTGGTTTCCAGTACAGGAAGAGTTAAGAAACTCCAGTTGTTATCTATGCAAAAAAGCCATTGCGCTTCACGACTTTCAAAGTCGCAGAGAGCTCTGTCTTCTGAAGCTTGCTATATCAACTGTCTGTCACTGTTTATTTTTCTGCAGAGGACAGGTCAATAGTTCACTGGCCTGCTCTGTAAAAACATTTTGAATGCTGAGTAGTGTGTAAACTGCAAATATTAGAGAATGATGCAATGTTATAAAAAAAACCACTATATAACTGAAAATAAAAATATGAGAATATTTTCCTTGCTACTAATCTTCTAGTAATTATCCGTACTACACAACCAATTCATTATATCATTATTTTTTTTTAGTGTTCAGTGTCTCTTTAAGGCAGTGCACAAAATATTGACACTTTGGATACAATTTTTGGCATTCTTCACTTTGGGGGTACTCACTTTTGTTGTCAGTGGTTTAGCCATTAATGTTGAGTTATTTTGATGGGGCAGCAAATTTAGAATAAAGATATAATAAAATATTTTCCAAAATGTAAGAGGTGCTAGGAGCGCTGTAAAGGAAAGTATTTTTGGTGGAAGATATGGCACAAAATTTGTTTAATAATGTCTCTTAGTACTCAGCTAAATACAGTACTTCAGTTATCCTGCTAAGTAATAAGCCTGCTGGGTCCACTTATCCAACCTACTGTTTCATACAGCATGTGGTCTCCCTGACAAAAAAACTTCCAGCAGCAAACTGGAAAACTCCATTCTTAGCTATAGATAAAATGGCGTCTATTTGAAAAGGGCACCTGGAAAAAAGGGCGCCTGGTGTTGCCCATATATGCCAAATTCGGCTACAAAAAGGCCGCCTGGTGTAGCCCATATACCAACTTCGGCTACAAAGGGCGCCTGGTGTAGCCCATATACCAACTTCAGCTACAAAGGGCGCCTGGTGTAGCCCATATATTCCAAATTCAGCTACAAAGGGCATCCGGTGTAACTCATATGTGTCAAATTCGGCTACAAAGGGCGCCTGGTGTAGCCCATATACCAACTTTGGCTACACAGGGCTACAAAGGGCGCCTGGTGTAGCTCATATATTCAAAATTTGGCTACAAAGGGTGTCCGGTGTAGCCCATATATGCCATATAGTTTTAGTTTATAAAAAGGATGCTGTTAAAGGCATAATTTGTTGGGCTATAAAAGGGCTCTAGATATAGCTGAGAAAAGTGATTACTATGACCTAACTTCTCCTTACTCTCACACAGAACCCTCCCCGATGGAGCCTAACCTCCCTGGTGGTGCCTATCCCTAACCCCTCCCTGGTGGTGCCTAACCCCTCCCTAGTAGTGCCTAACCATAAGACAGCCCCTGGTGATTACTATGACCTAACTCCTCCCTACTCTCACAAAGAACCCTCCCCTAACCCTAATCCCCCTGGTGGTGCCTAACCCTAAGACTCCCCTGGTGGTGCCTAACCCTAAGACTCCCCTGGTGGTGCCTAACCCTAAGACTCCTCTGGTGGTGCCTAACCCTAAGACACCCCAGGTGGTGCCTAACCCTAAGACTCCTCTGGTGGTGCCTAACCCTAAGACCCCCCAAGTGGTGCCTAACCCTAAGACCCCCCCAAGTGGTGCCTAACCTTAAGACCCCCTAGGTGCCTAACCCTAAACCCCCCCGCCTGTGATGCCTAATCCTAACCCCCCCCCCCTGAAATCTTGGATGTAAAAGGGTGCCCTTTTGTAGCAGAATCAAAAACCTTGTAGCCAAAAACCTTATAGCCGAATAAAAAATATGGGCTACAAAGAGGTGCCCTACTGTAGCCGAAAACCTTGTAGCAGAAAAACATATGGGCTACAAAGGGGCGCCCTACTGTAGCCGAAAACCTTGTAGCTGGAAAAAATATGGGCTACAAAGGGGTGCTTTACTCTAGCCGAAAACCTTGTAGCCCAAAAAAATACGGGCTACAAAAGGAGGCCTACTGTAGCTGAAAACCTCGTAGCCGGAAAAATTATGGGCTACAAAGGGGTGCTCTACTGTAGCCGAAAACCTTGTAGCCGAAAAAATATGGGCTACAAAGGGGAGCTCTACTGTAGCCGAAAACCTTGTAGCTGAAAAAATATGGGCTACAAAGGAGCGCCTGCTTTTAGCCTATATCAAAACTCGGGCACCCTTTTCACTACCTTTTAGCCCATATTTGCAGAAATAACATTGATGTCTATGGAGGAGCCCTTTTCATACAGGCAGCTCAGGCGCCCTTTTCAACGGATCCCATAAAATGTTTAATGCCCTAAATGATCTTATGTTATCTGAGCATATCCTAGCTAAAATTCAGAATACTTTATCCAGCTATTATAAAACATGGAACCTCTGGATAGACTGACATAATAATATAAGTCTGTGCCTATCTATTGCACTCATTTTAATTTAACCTCTGGACTTCTGTTTCTTATCAGAGCCGGATTTATACTTTCTAGCGCTCCAGGCCCATGCCACCAACCACCGCATTCATCTTCCTCTCTGCTAGCTGTAATCAGGGGCCTGTTGCTCAGCAATCAACAATTTCTCTACTTATCACAATGAACTGATCTATATCTTGTTTTTTCCGCCACCAATTAGGCTTTCTTTGGGGGGTACATTTTGCTAAGAGCCACTTTACTGTAAATGCATTTTAACAGGAAGAATAAGAAAAAAATGGAAAAAATTCATTATTTCTTAGTTTTCAGCCATTATAGTTTTAAAATAATACATGCCTCCATAATTAAAACTCATGTATTGTATTTTCCCATATGCCCCGGGTATTACAACGTTAAAATTATGTCCCTATCACAACGTATGGCGACAATATTTTATTTGGAAATAAAGGTGCATTTTTTTCCGTTTTGCATCTATCACTATTTACAAGTTTAAAATAAAAAACATTTAGAAATATTTCATCTTTACATTGATATTTAAAAAGTTTACACCCTTAGGTAAATAGTTACATGTTTTTTTTTATTGTAATGGTTTTTTTTTTTTTGTATTAAACATTTTATTTGGGTATTTTTGGGAGGGTGTGATGTAAGCCATAGTTTTATAATGTAAATGTGTCTTGAGTTTTATTTTTTTCACTTGTAGTTGTAGTTTTACTTTTTGGCCACAAGATGGCGGCCATGAGTTTGTTTACATGACGCCACTCTAAGCGTAACATACGCTTAGAGCGACGTATCGGGGACGTTACAGCCAGGAAAAGCACAGCTTCCGAGAGAAGCTGTCGCTTTTTCAGCGGGGGAGAGCAATCAGTGATCGGGCACCATAGCCCGATTCACTGATTGCCAGGTTAACGAACCGCGGCCGGGGAAGCGCGCGGAGGCACACATGGCCTCCTGGGCGTAGCTACTACGTCCAGGAGGCCAAAGTAGTTAAAGTCTATGGCAGCGCCTATTTGGCAGCCCTCAGCTGGCGCCCTTTTTTCCTGCTACCGCCAAATCCACTGCTGCTGACTTGAAAGCACTGGAATTTAGCAAAGCTATTAAGAATAAAAATGCACCCATACATATTGAAATACTGTTTTTATTGCTAAGCATTCTTCAGACTTTTAATGATTCTTTTACTGTTTTTTTTTTTTTTTTTTTTTTTTTCACTGATGACTAACATGGTGCAAATACTCGACTGCAGTACTGCTACCTTTAAAATAAGCCAGCAAGGGGTTAAGGGGCGGTGGGTGGGTGAGTGGGTTGGAGAAAAAAAGAGTGTCTCAAGTCATTAACAGAGTCTGACCAACTATACTGTTCAGCTCAGCTTGAGTTGTAAAGTAGATCTGATGTTTCCATAAATGTAAACCTTACTGGATCAGATATTTTTTATCTACAACCCTGGTCCTAAACTGAAGTTTTATATGTTCCTGGATCATCAGAAGATAGCACTGTCTCATCGCACACCAGGAAGTAAGAAAGATGCATAGTGCTCTGGAATTCTGAGTGTATGTGCAGCAAAGCAAGGGTGGCTTCAGAGCAGGAGAGATGATTTATTTTGACGTGTGGCCTCTTATCTCTCATCAAGTCCTGCTGCCCTTCTGCCATTCTGCTTTTTGAGCGCCTAAGACCATGGCCTTTGTGGCCTTTCCAGAAATCCAGCGGTTTCTTATAGTTATATAGTGAGATTTGAGAACTTACCCTGGAGATGTGTGTACTTACTGTTTTATCCTGGCATGAGGAATCTTTACTGGTTTTGTTCCTTTTCCTATATATATATATATATATATATATATATATATATATATATATATATATACAGTGACTTGCAAAAGTATTTGGCCCCCTTGAAGTTTTCCACATTTTGTCATATTACTGCCACAAACATGAATCAATTTTATTGGAATTCCACATGAAAGACCAACACAAAGTGGTGTACACATGAGAAGTGGAACGAAAATCATACATGATTCCAAACATTTTTTACAAATAAATAACTGCAAAGTGATGTGTGCATAATTATTCGGCCCCCTTTGATCTGAGTGCAGTCAGTTGCCCATACACATTGCCTGATGAGTGCTAATGACTAAATAGAGTGCACTTGTGTGTAATCTAATGTCAGTACAAATACAGCTGCTCTGTGAGGGCCTCAGAGGTTGTCTAAGAGAATATTGGGAGCAACAACACCGTGAAGTCCAAAGAACACACAAGACAGGTTAGGGATCAAGCTACAAAAAGATTTCCAAAGCCTTGAACATCCCACGGAGCACTGTTCAAGCGATCATTCAGAAATGGAAGGAGTATGGCACAACTGTAAACAGGAGGCGTGCTCCCACCCTACCTCCAATCCGTGTTGATGACAAGGAAGTGGAAAGAGTTCCCTGCGTCCGCCTTCTGGGCACAACCATCTCCAATGACCTGAGGTGGAAAGCCAACACTGCCTCCACACAGAGGAAAGCCCAACAGAGACTTTTCTTTCTTCGCCAACTAAAAAAGTTTGGTATGGCCCCAAAACTTCTAACTAACTTCTACTCTGCTACAATCGAATCGGTCCTATGCTCTTACATCCTGGTCTAGTATGCCGGCTCCTCCGCCAGCGACAGGCTCAAACTGAAGAGGATCATCAGATCAGCAGAGAGGATCAACGGGAAAGCCCTTCCTACTCTGGACCTCCTCTACCACTCCAGGCTAAACACCAGAGCATTAAAGATCACCAACGACCCCTCGCACCTAGGCCACCGCTTCTTTAGTCAGCTTCCCTCGAGCCGAAGACTCCGATTCCGGTCCATCCTCACCAAGACCTCGAGACAGAAGAACAGTTTCTTTCCCACTGCTGTCAACCTTCTGAACTCTCTCCGCGAAATTGCCCATCCGCCCAACAAACTCAAGCCACACTATAGCATGCTGAACTGAGGCACACTGCATATGGACTGCAGTCTAGCTCCAGCAAACTTCTGCCTGTTCTTTGGGTGTATTTTTGTTTTGTAACTGATACCTCATTGTGTCCCTCTGCATCTGTTTTTGTTTTTTGCTCCGTCTGACTGCATGTTTCCATCTTGTATCTGTATTTTGTATCTGTATCAGTACCCTGTACGTGCCAAGCCCAATTCCGGGCACGACCCAGTCATGCTTGGCGAAAATAAAGATTCTGTTTCTGATTCTGACCAAGACAAGGCCATCCACCTAAACTCACAGGCCGAACAAGGAGAGCGCTGATCAGAAATGCAGTCAAGAGGCCCATGGTGACTCTAGATGAGCTGTAGAGATCTACAGCTCAGGTGGCGAGAGACTCTGTCCATAGGACAACTATTAGTCATGCACTGTACAAAGTTGGCCTTTATGGAAGAGTGGCAAGAAGAAAGGTATTGTTAACAGAAAGCATAAGAAGTCCCGTTTGCAGTTTGCCACAAGCCATGTGGGGGACACAGCAACCATGTGGAAGAAGGTGCTCTGGTCAGATGAGACCAAAATTGAACTTTTTGGCCAAAATGCAAAATGCTATGTGTGGCAGAAAACTAACACTACACATCACTCTGAACACACCATCCCCACTGTCAAATATGGTGGTGGCAGCATCATGCTCTGGGGGTGCTTGACTTCAGCAGGGACAAGGAAGCTGGTCAGAGTTGATGGGAAGATGGATGGAGCCAAATACATGGCAAACTTGGAAGAAAACCTCTTGGAGACTGCAAAAGACACCTTCCAGCAGGACAATGACCCTAAACATAAAGCCAGGGCAACAATGGAATGGTTTAAAACAAAACATATCTATGTGTTAGAGTGGCCCAGTCAAAGTTCAGATCTATATCCAACCGAGAATCTGTGGCAAGATCTGAAAACTGCTGTTCACAAAATGCTGTCCATCTAATCTGACTGAGCTGGAGCTGTTTTGCAAAGAAGAATGGGCAAGGATTTCAGTCTCTAGATGTGCAAAGCTGGTAGAGACATACCCTAAAAGACTGGCATCTGTAATTGCAGCAAAAGGTGGTTCTACAAAGTATTGACTCAGGAGCTGAATAATTACGCACACCCCACTTTGCAGTTGTTGATTTGTAAAAAATGTTTGGAATGATGTATGATTTTCGTTCCACTTCTCACATGTACACCACTTTGTATTGGTCTTTCACATGGAATTCCAATAAAATTGATTCATGATTGTGGCAGCAATGTGACAAAATGTGGAAAACGTCAAGGGTGCCGAATACTTTTGCAACCCACTGTATATATATATATGTATATATATATATGTATATATATATATATATATGTATATATATATATATATATGTATATATATGTATATATATATATATATATGTATATATATATATATATATGTATATATATATATATATATATATATATATATATGTATATATATATATATATATATATGTATGTATATATATATATATATATATATATATGTATATATATATATGTATATATATATATATATATGTATATATATATATATATGTATATATATATATATATATATATATATATATATATATATATATATATATATATATATATATATATATATATATATATATATATATATATACACTCAATTGGCAGAAGTGTGTATCACCCTTGAGCCTCTCCCTGGTGGCCCCACAAAAAATTGTTCTTGACTTTTTCCCTGCGAGGGATATGCTGTGGTACTGCTTATGACCAAAATTTCTTGTCTGTACAGTTGAAATGTTTTGAAACTAAAAATGTGAGAGATGTACTATTTTTTGTGATGCTGAAACCAGAGCAATAAATGTAAAATTGAGCATCCTAAATAATGTATTACATTTTACTATATGTCATTGGGGTGACTCTTTAAATTTGCCTTTGGAACTGTGTATGAATATACACGTCATCTCCTTTGAATTGCATAATGTTTTGAGTAAACATGGCTGAAGGCATTCAGTATTGTTGATCTTGGTGCTGACACTAAATCCTTGCACACCGGCTAGAGGAGCCTCAGCCAAGGACTCATAGGGTGGTTCTCTCTGGCAAGGAGATATCAGAGGAACATAAAAAAAATGATGGTTCTTTGCCGTTTATTTATAAAAGTCAAAACTGAACATGAAGTGGACACTAGTGAGGAGCACAAAATTTGCATAGTAATAATTTGAAATTTTGGGGGAAATCGTAATCAATTTTGTTTGTAAACATAAGCATGAACTGTAATTTTGATATTTTGTGTAATTTTTGTGTAATTAATATAAAAATTTGCAGTTAATAACAAGGCCCCCATACACACTATCATCACTAAAATTGCTGTATACCTTATAGAAGATAGTGGGAACAAGACACAAAAGTGCAAACAAAAAATGTTTTTTTAACCATTTACCGCCATCCTAACGTATTAAAACGTCATGCTTACCGCTATTAACAGCAACATGACGTTTTAATACGTCGCGCGATCCCGCCGCTGCTACCGCCGTGTGTCCGCCGCTACCGCCGCCATTACCGTCGGGATCCCGTGCTGGGCGATTGGGGAAGAGGACTGAACAGTCCTCTACCCAATCGCAGTGCCTGGAGTGAATGGACGTGACCGCGAACAGCGGCTACGTCCATTCACATAAACAGGAAATGTAACAGTTTAATAAAGTGTGTAAAAAAAAAAAAAAAAAAAAAGTGAACACGTCCTATGAGTGTTCACCAGCGCCATCTTGTGGCCAAAAAGTATATTACACTTACAAAATACATACATTTTCAAGTATATACACATCATTAATAAAATTACACTTCCAACCCTCCCCCCCAAATAAAACACTTGTAAAAAAAAAAAATCAGCTTAAAAAAAAAATAAATAGTTGCCTTAGGGACTCAGCTTTTTTTATTCTATATTTTATGGGGGAAAATTAATTTTAATTTATTACATAGGGGCTTGTAATTATGGCCAGAACAAACAGAAAAATAACCACTTATATTTCAAAATAATATACTGTCGCCATACATTGTGGTAGGGACATAATCTAAACGGTTTAATTATCGGGACCACTGGGCAAATAAAACGTGTTTGTTTTATCCACAGGAGAATGTTTAATTTTAAAACTATAAAGGCTGAACACTGAGAAATAATGATTTTTTTTCTTTTTTTTTCTGTTTTTCTCATTAAAATGCATTTAGAATAAAAAAATTCTTAGCAAAATGTACTATCCACAGAAAGCCTAATTGGTGGCGAAAAAAACGAGGTATAGATCATTTTCTTGTGATAAGTAGTAATAAAGTTATTAGGGAATAAAAGGGAGGAGCGCTGACAACTGAAAATTGCTCTGGTCCGTTAGGATAAAAACCCTTGGGGGTGAACTGGTTAAACAAATTTTTCTGAGTTTAAAAAACATTTTTCCTTTGCATATTTAAATCGATTTTCTCAAAAATGACAAGGTCTTTTTGAAAAATACTTTTTTGACTTGTTCCCACTATTTCCTTTAACATACATAGTAATTTTGGTAATGATAGCATCTACAGGGGCATCGCTGTTAACTGCCAAGTCCGCAAGAAATGATGCAAAAATTATGCAAAATTACACAAAATTATGAATGGACTATACTCGATTAATTAAATGTCTAAATCAAAATTACATATGGCCTTAATCGTGAAATTTAGCAGATTACGATCATCACTACTGGACACGACATTAAAGATGAAATCCACTAAAAAATGTGATTCAACATCAAACATGTGAATCCTCCATCTCACTATTCTTCTTTCTATCCCCAGTGTAGTCATCCAGCTGCAAATCCCTTTCATTGTATTGATACTCATCCACTTCTATCGAAACACTGGGGCTCTGTAATGATCAAAGAACACTGCAACTACAATATCAGGAAAATACCAGCGATTGAGCTCCAGGCACCCTGATGTGGAAAACTCTCTTGATTGACATCTAACATCCTCTTTCAAACATCTGATGATAAAGCCATCCAAAAAATAACTTTAACTTTAACCAGTGATTACATATAAATGCGGCTAATACGTTGGACTGATAGCCCAATGCCAGACACAACTGTTTCTGGTCCTGTGCCAGTACGCCATGGCAGAGCTCAAATGTATCTGTGTAAAGTCTTTTTTAGCTCATATTCAGAAATCGCCTTTAAAGAACCTGCCCCGGTAGTCCTTCACCAGCCATCTCATGTAACCTATATCTCCATTGCTGTAGATCAGGAGACAGTAAATCATTGTATAGATGACGGATATATCATGGGGCCACCAGATGCTCATAGAGTAGACGCACAATACCAAAGGGCCTCTCTGTAAGCACCCATGTGATAAGGTCTGCTTATAACTGCAGAGAGAGAGTCCAACTTTGATCAGAGACATCAGTGAGAGGGAGAATGAGCTTGAGACACGCCGTGATGTAGTTGTGGATGCTCTGTAATGTGACCAGCAGTGCTTAGACTTCCAGGACGATAGGCTCACTACCCTGGAAAATAAATTAGAGGACTTCGAGAATAGGGCCTGCCACTCTAACCTAAGCATAAGAGGCCTCCCAGAACCCATCTTGTAGTTGAAGAAGACAGTGGTTACATGACCTGTTTGTAGCCTTGCTTCCCCAACTTGACAAAGCCATAGGGTTCTTCTAGGATCCATAGGGTTCTAGGCCGCCCTCACAATGCTGACATCCTGCATGACGTAGTTCTAAAACTGCAAAATTAAGAAGTAAAGGATCAGCTCCTGGCAGCTTCCAGAAGAATGTCATCCCTACCTGGAGTTCCGCAGTCCATGCAGCTTTGTGTGGAACGAGCTCTCGGCCACGCTGCAGAAAAGGTGCTTGCTGAGGCCTATTACGCTAACCTCGATGAGAGAAAAGGTATGCCACAGTTGGGGATTCCGATGCCAACTTACTTTTCAACTGGGTGAAGGGGCTGCTCCAATCAATTTATATCAATAGGGCTGGTGCAGATAGGTGTAGCGCTTATCCTCCTATAGTTTTATATTACTGAAAAAAACTCCCCCTCTGGAGGTTTTGGAATTAATCCTCGATCCAGCGGGCAGGTTCCTCGTACTGAATGGTTCTGGTTACGCCCATAAGACTCAAATCATAAATTGCGATGCCTACCCCCGGAACAAGCATTTGAAACTATCCAAGGTAGCTCAACACTTTCCCTCAGCACCTAAAACCATGCTTTACTGGTATGGTGATGACTTGAATTTTACCCTGTGTGAATGGAAAAATCAAGACCTTCCCACAACAAGTTCTCTAAGAAACAAAGGAGTGTCTTCCAAACCTTACCTTGGTTCCTCAGTAATTATATGTGTGATATGTGCAGAACCTTTTATCTGGCCATGATGCTGTGCTGGTCTGTATGAATATGCTTATGCCTGCCACCTGTAGAACTCCCTGGAGACTTAATGAATTATTATAAATAGACACCCATACCCACCTTGAAGCAGTCGATGCTTTCACAATTTTTTATCAAAATGTCCCGAATGATACTTTTCACATGAATAACTGGCTGACTGACTTATCTGTGGGAAATGTATCCAGTTATCAGTTCAGGTAAAGAAGCAATGTTCAGATAATTACTCCTATTTATCCCACAAGTTGCATAGACTTTCCTTACTGAACCAAACAGATCCCTATAGGTACCTTTGTAAACTCAAACGTGAAGCACAACTGAAATTAGACTTAACGCTTTAAAGAAGAGTTGAGAGGGCCCCCGAGGTGGACCAAGGCAAAATTCTATAGATACTTATATCTAATAAAGCTGACACACTATTATGGAAAAAAAACTTAGATTACAAGATTGAATAAATCAGGTTTATAAAATTAGGACCATTACGACTGACCCTACCAAGATACACAAAATATTTCACCTTATCCAAGATAAGATACATTCATTTACACTAATTTGGTAACCATGGATTGAGATGAGGGGTGGGTGGGTCCCCAGACTGTTTTAACTGCCTGAGAAATGAACCACCTACTTTGATGATGGGCTAGTTTTAACTTATATTCACAATCACGTTTCTCTTGGATTCTATGCCTACCGTTCACTATGGTGAAGAATCTTTTATACCATGCCCAGACAAAATGTGTTCTCACTGGAATACCTCATTGGATTATCATTGCATCGCAGTGATATTATCCGTTGTGACAAAAGACAACTTACTGTGGAAGGGCCCTTAAAGTCCATATCCCAGCAGGATGAACATGTCCACCTTTGCTTGTACATGTATTATTAGATCCCTGACAGGTGGGCTCCCAGGCCAAGGGGCAAGAGTGAGTGCTGTGGTGTTCCAATTAAAATTTTGTAGTGAGGTGGGGTGGTCTCATAATTTTTATTATTGCCCATACACAGGGCCGGATCTAGCTATAATGGGGCCCTAGGGCAAAAGTAACTTGGGGGCCTCCCTGATGCCCTCCCGACCAAATCACCCCCATGACCCCCAAGCCAGCTGCCAGGCCAGATGCAAGCCCCCTTCATCACACAAAATCATTAAGTGTCCATCATATGTCCCCTAAAAACATTTTTGGAGTTCCCACCTTCTTCTTTTTCTATTGTGGGTAAACACACAACATCCCCATTGTCGTGGGTCACCATAGCTGGAGGGTAGGATGAGCACCTTGGGGGCTCCCCCAGGTTCTGAGGCCCTAGGGCAATTGCCCCCTTGGCCTCTATGGAAGCGCCGGCCCTGCCCGTTCAAGTAATACATCAAATAGCAGAAAAATATGCAATAAAATAAAAAATACAAATCCACCTCTGCCACAACTGGATAAAGTGCTCTAAGGCCGCCATAATAACCTGGCAGGAGATCCAGACCACAGCACCTGCATAATGTAATTAAGCATAGCACAGCGCAAAATACATAATGGATAAATAAGAACAATACATAACTCATGAGAAAGACTGTATGTATTTGGAGTATGCCGCGTATTAATGTGATGTATGCGCACTCCAGATACATACGCTCTTCTTTATCATGACTTATGTATAGTTTTTAATTTTGCAGTTGTGTGTATTCCTCTGTGCGCTGCCTAATTGCATTATGCAGGTGCTGTGGCCTGGATCTTCTGCCAGCTATCTATGGTGGCCTCACTTTGCTTTATGCAGTCATGGCGTAGAGGGGGATTTTTACGCTTGATTGTGTTTTTGTATTGTTAGCTTTGACAAAGGTGCTTTTCATGGGTTGAACACATTAACCTACTTATTTGATAACTGATAAATAAGATGATTATCTTCCTTGTTGAGGTTGCGAAAATTCCATTCTGCACACCATTGCCTGTCATTTTGGCCCATTCCACATCACTGATTACTGCATTGGGGTTTAAAGCATTTATACTGTATTACATATATATAATTGATTTATATTACATTTATATTTTTAGAGTATATTTAAATATGTATTTATTATTTATGAGGTTAACCTCTTGAGTCCCAGAGGTTTATACCCCTCTAATGACCAGGCCATTTTTTACAATTTGCCACTTCACAACTTTAACAGTTTATTGCTCGGCCATACAACTTGGCACCCAAAATAATTTTACCTCCTTTTCTTCCCACAAATAGAGCTTTCTTTTGATGGTATTTGATTGCTGCTATTTTTTTTTTTAATTAATTCCAAATGACCAAAATTTTTGCAAAAAAAAAGTTTTTTTCCCCCCACATTGGCCCTAGACTAAGATACATACACTACACTAAACATACATAGACATATGCCTATGGTAGGAATTGTAAGCCCCTCCGAGGGACAGCTAAATGAGCAGACTATACTCTGTACAGCGCTGCATAAGATTTCAGCGCTACACAAATACTTACATTTTTAATTACCTAAAAAAACAGCCTGCCAGCGCTGATCAGTTGCTGGCAGGCTGATCAATGGGCCCCGTTGTGCACACTGATGGGAGCTGGCGCTGGTGTGAGCACGACCTCCCGTCAAATCTCGTTCCTCGTGAGATGAAGCATGTGTGCGGCTCAGACAAACGAGGTAGCCTCCGGGCTGCAACCATTCTGCGTTAGGCTGTCGGCTAAAGGTTAAAGGACCACTATCACTAAAAATTGTAAAATTTAAAATACATATTTATAAGAAGTGAATTTCTCCCAGAGTAATATGTGCTAAAGATGACTTCTCTCCTATGTTGTTGTCACTCAGTAGATAGTATGAACCTGACAGATTAGGTTTTAGACTAGTCCATCTCCTCATGGGGGACTTTCAGTATTTTGATTAATCTTACTAAAGCACCACCTGTAAAGGACCTATTTACAGATGCCGGCCAGCTTTCCTACTCGTTTGCCTGCTTTTTTGGCTGTTCAATCAAGCAACTGCCATTCAGTTAGCGCTTTTGAATATAAAGAAAAACCCAATGAGGAGATGATGGACTAGTCCAAAACCTGTCAGATCTGTCAGATTTTTACTGCCTACTGTAAGTGACAGCAACATAGATGAAAAGCAATTTATAGGGCATTTTATTTGGGAACAAATGTACATTTTATACAGATCATACACATGCATTTTACATTTTACAATTACAATAATGGTCCTTTACATATGCAAGGCGTGAGTTCTGTCCTGCAATATTCAATTTTCAGGCAGTTGTTATTCCAATAGTAAAACATTGGAATGTTGGAAATTGATCAAAACGATCAATCAAGCAGCCATTCAATCATTACAATTCAATCAACTAAATCAAGTACTATAAGGACACAGGATGTGGACAGGCGCCCTTGTCCATGGAGTTGCATCTGAGCATTGCGGTTGCCATGCTAAGTTTCAACATCAGTTAGATTTTTACTACCACTTAAAGGAACTCTATCAAACCATGGGCTTGATTCACAAAAGAGTGCTAACTGTTAGCACAGCCGTTTTCGCGCGAATTTTCGCATTGTGCGCGCTCGCGAATTTTCGTGCGAAACGATAACGTTTTCGCGCGCAAACGTGAATTTTCGCGCGAAACCGATATCGATTTCGCGGTAAAATTTGCGTTGCGTGCGGAAACGTTATCGTTTCGCGCGAAAACGGCTGTGCTAACAGTTAGCACTCTTTTGTGAATCAAGCCCCATGAGTTCTAAAATGACAATGTACAAATAATATCTAAGTAGCTGTGTAAACATTTTCCTACTTTTTGTGAGAGATTGCGGAAAAGCCACCACAGGTGCTACTGAGCAGGCGGCTGATTCCGCGTCCAGTGCGGCGGTTGGTACGCGGAAACGTGTGTTTGGCAGTAGGGCAGAACGCGGAAAAGCCGCCGCATGCAATAGTAAGGCGGCTGCTACCGCGTCCAGCGCGGCGGGTTGCACGCGGCAGCGTGTGGCTGGTATGGCTGAGTCTGTTAGTGCACATAGGCTTAGGAATACACGCGCGCGCGCTGAGAGGCAGAATTCTTATGCGAAGCAGGATACTATTGGTTGAGCAATTAGGGGTGGTGCTGGAGAGCACAACTCCATATATAGTTCCTGCTCTTCACTTGCAAATTGTCTGCCATTGCGATCACTACGTGGAAGCACTCAGACCTAGTCAGATCCTCAGTGTGTTTGAACCAGGTGGACCTGGGAATACACACTTAGCCAGATTATTTGAATTGTATTCTGTTTATGCTTTAGCTAGCTCCAGGGTGTAGAGACCAAGGACCTCACACCCAGCTTAGAGAACTGTGTTCTCATCTATGTTATACCTTAAATTAGTCCCAGGGTGTAGAGACCAAGGACCTCACACCCAGCTTAGAGAACTGTGTTCTCATCTGTGTCATACCTTAAATTAGTCCCAGGGTGTAGAGACCAAGGACCTCACACCCAGCTTAGGGAATTGTATTATCATCTGTGTATTCTTCAGACTAGTTCCGGGGTGCTGAGACCAAGGACCTCGCACCCAGAATAGGCATTGTTGATTTATGTTAAGACTTATAGCTTTTCTGACTACTCCTCTGTCTTCTGATTCGGTACCTCGTATATCTGATATTCCGTTGCCAGACCCAGCTTGACTTGGATACTGAATCAGCCTTCTGTCTTTGTACTTTATCTGTCAGTGTGTTGCCGACCTGGCGTGCCCGACCTTGAGAGCTATCTCTCCCCTTAAGAGATAGTCTCCAGATCAGATAGTGACATCCATCTTAGGTGTCACCCTCTCCTAGGCCCTTCCCGTCTCCAGTCTGACTCCTCCCCTTGGAGAGCCTCAGGCTGCTGGAAGGTTCCTGTGTTCCCAGAGCGGTGTCTCTGTACTGTATATCGCCTGCTCAGCAGGTACATTACTCAAAGTATTATTGTTACACTATGTAACACTCACATACCCATACCCATAGGTGTCCAGAGGTTAGCAATATATCTGATTATCGGTGATACTGCAGATAATCAATAATCGGGTATATATCTGCATTCTTGGTGATACTGCAGATCACCAATAATCAGATTCTATCTGCGTGCTGACACCATTCGTGACACTTTTCATGTTGAATATCAGAGGTAAAAGCTTTAATTCATTGTGTGTCGATTTTAGCTACGTTTGGAATGTCTCATTTGCAGAGGTATGAATCTGTAAGAATCTCTGCAACCTGACATGCTAAGAACAGTGTAATATTGAAGCAGATTACCTGACAGGCTTTTGTTTTCATATATCAGGTTTCACACATACACAATTACAGATGTTTATGTTGCACATAAGATACATTTCCTCTGCTCTCTGTGAGAGAAAGCTCCGCCTGTCTCTGACTGAGCTCTCTGCACACGTAGAATTAATGATGCACTGTGAAGGGAATCCCCCCTCCCCTCATGGCTGAGTCTGCCGTCAGAATTTCAGCAGACTGCTGTCAGAAAAGTGTGAAAGGCATTCGATAACAGTAAACAGAGAGATAAGGATTCAGATGTATATGTTACGGCCAGAACCCGAAGTGTGGCCACTTCTAGTTCTGGCCGGCCACTTCGGGTTCTGGCCGGCCAATGCGCGAAGTGGCCGCAGCGCAGCGGCCAATGTTAGAAATGGAATGTTTCCTTTTAATATTAATATAGTTTTCCGGCCGTCTCTGGCCAAAATGTAGCAAAACAGTTCGTTCATTGAATGAAATGAAGCTGGCGGCTCCGCCTCCTCTCCTCCGCCCCTGCCTCTTCTCTCTCTCTCTCTCTTCTTCGGGCAGCCGGCGGGGACACGCGTGTCCCCGAGAGTCGTTCGTGGTGCCAGGAAAGCAGAGCGGGGAGGCTGCAGACATTGCTTCTGCCAGCACCCGCTCTGCAGGGACGAACGACAGGATTGCCTGCCGCGACGAACGACTCTGGGGGGGGACACGTATGTCCCCCCGCTGCCAGTATCGGGGAGAAGAGAGAGAGAGAGGCAGGGGCGGAGGAGAGGAGGCGGAGCAGAAGCCGGGCGGCTTCATCCTTCTACATTGCCGCCAGCTTCATTTCATTTAATGAACAAACTGTTTTGCTACATTTTGGCCAGAGACGGCCGGAAAACTACATTCATAATAAAAGGAAACATTCCATTTCTAACATTGGCCGCTGCGCTGCGGCCACTTCGCGCATTGGCCGGCCAGAACCCGAAGTGGCCGGCCAGAACTAGAAGTGGCCACACTTCGGGTTCTGGCCGTAACATATACACCAACACTTAGCAGCACTTCCCAAACATTTCCTATCTCAATTGAAAAAAACATGTTAATCAATAGAGTCCCTTTAACTCTACCGTGTGTTAAACGTAACACGCATGGCGGTGTACCAAAGACTGCCAGTCAACTTTATGTAATGTCATTTTTGGAAATGGTTTCTGCCTAAATGTCCTCACCAAATGTCAGAGGCACAAACAATGTAATAAATAGTGCAGGATTTCGGGTGATATAAAAAGTATCAAATCAGATATCCACATTATTACAAGAAAATCACCTTACCCCATCTGAAACAAGGAAATTAATAAGATCTTGGGTCTGGAGGAATTTCTTTTCAGCCTCCTCCAATAAAAATGTGGGATCTTCATACTTATTATTAATATTAAAAAAATACCATTTCAGTTTCTTTATTCTATGAAGGATGGAGAGGGCATAACACCAATTATTCAATATTTAATATCTATGCCCCAAATGCCCATACAAAACCTTATTATTACATAATTCCCTTAGCCCCTTTACCACATTATAGGGCCATATCTAATTAACTTTTTCTCCTGAGTTTTCTCCCAGGTATAATTGACAATAGACGTATTTTAGAGTTTTAGAGTTTGCCACCTCTCTGGATAAATAGGATGAAAAATCAAAACAAAAATTGGGTGAGTGTTTTAAGGCTCGTGCAACATATATTCATAAAACTTAGCTTTTAATTACAATCTCTGTATAAACAATGATAAAAGTTCATGATTCATGTAATCTTGGTGTATGTGGCCTAAGACTCCCTGCACACTGCAAATCCGTTTTCCGATTCCAATTCCGATTCCGTTTCCCAATTCCGATTTTCCCTGAATACATTTAACAGAAAAACGGATCAAAAAAATGCAGCATGCAGTAAAGTTTAAAAAATCTGAATCAGAATCGGATGTAAAAACCCGGTTAAAAAGCGGAATCGCATGCAGTAGGCAGGGAGCCTAACGCACGTTTTGTGGCTTTTTTTTTTTTACAAACAGACGCTTCTTCAGAGGCAGAGTGTTACAATTCAGAGTTGTGACCAATAGCAGTTAAGAAATAACATGTAGTTTACAGTGTTGTACATCCTATAGTTGCTCCAGGCAGGTAAAGCCACCATCTTACTCAAGCCACAGAGTTGAATAGACGTAGTAAAGTCATACCTCCCAACATTTTGAGATATGAAAGAGGGACACTTAAGCCACACCCCTGCCACACCCCTAATCACGCCCACAGCACACCCTGTAAGGCTTGGTGGTGTATTCTCCACAGTCAGCATGCAACGCATGAGCTGGCGTGGAGGAGGTACACACACTAGCACCAGAAAACAGGCTATCCCTAGTATAGTGGAGGGGAGGACTGACTCCAATAGGAGATTGTGGCGCACAGAGCCGGTGCAGATCTGACAGCCACAAACAATGCTTTCGTTATAACGTCTCAGCGCAAAGTAGCGCTGAGCGCATAAACCAGAACTGAGGAGATCAGGACAGGTAGACAGAATGAACGCTTGCTAGCTAGCGGCTACTTAGCGACAGCAAGCGTCCAAAACCAGACAGACTGGAATGAGGCAGCCAATGCGTTGCGGCGATGGCGTGCCTCACAAAGACAGGACAGGATGGTCAGGAAATAGCAGGATTGAGATAGAAGAACGTAACACAGATAAATATACAATAAGTATGTTTTCCTAGCGTATTACAATTACAGCTATCAATGAAACTATTTGTTACGTCTGACTAACATATGTATATATCGGCAATGAACCGATATATGACATAAGCAGGAACGCTGACTAGGAATGGAGTAACACAGGGAACAGGACTCAGAAGGATTCGCTATCTCTTCGCAGAGATGAACGCAATCCACAAACAGTAACAGAACAGGATTCAGAAGGATTCGTTATCTCTTCGCAGAGATGAACGCAATCCACAAACGGTAACAGGACAGGATTCAGAAGGATTCGTTATCTCTTCGCAGAGATGAACGCAATCCACAAACAGAACCAGGAGCAGGGTAACTACCTCAGCACGGGTGGTCACGGTACGCGCAACCTACCAAAACGTGCTGGAAAGCTGACTAACTGCACACAGGATATAAACAGTTCGTGTACGTATACATCAGCGACACTGATGTATCACGTAACACAAATACAAGGAAAATAATAAACGTGCTGGTATGCATATATATTGGCAATGAACCAATATATGATGCAAAGACCAGCAAAGTATCTTTATAACAAGAAACACGATCGGGGGCTAAAGCGACAGCAAGACAGGCTTAGGCTGAAGCTATGAAAACCCAAGGAAACCCTGCAGGAAGCAGATCTTTATACTGAGGTCATCCAATGGGAGCAGACATGCAGATTCCCACACAGGTGAATGATAATCAGTCACAAGCTGACAGCAGGGAAAGACAGACAAAGCTATGCAGCTTGCATGGAAATAGATCAGAACTGCCTGAGCTGCAGCACTACTACTTCCAGTAATAGCTGCTGCAGCAGCGATCATTACACACCCCTAGTCATGCACACCATAAAGATTTCATCATAATAATAATTAAAAAAATGTATTTTATAATTCAAACCACACTGGTACTATCTATCCTGGTTCATGTTCCTTCATATTAACATTTGAAAATCAAAAATAAATAAATGTAAAGGATGGGAATAAAGTTTAGAATCAATTAAACACATTTTTCAGTAGAAAAAAATACATATATTTACACAGATCTGTACAGGGTGGAACATTTATATGGATACACCTTAACACAATGGGAATGGTTGGTGATATTAACTTCCTGTTTGTGGCACATTAGTATATGTGAGGGGGGGAGCTTTTTCAAGATGGTGGTGACCATGGTGGCCATTATAAAGTTGGCCATTTTGAATCCAACTTTTGTTTTTTCAATAGGAAGAGGGTCATGTGACACATCAAACTTATTGGGAATTTCACAAGAAAAACAATGGTGTGCTTGGTTTTATTGTAACTTTATTCTTTCAGGAGTTATTTACAATTTTCTGACCACTTATAAAATGTGTTCAATGTGCTGCCCATTGTGTTGGATTGTCAATGCAACCCTCTTCTCCCACTCTTCACACACTGATAGCAACACCGCAGGAGAAATTCTAGCACAGGCTTCCAGTATCCATAGTTTCAGGTGCTGCACATTTCGTATCTTCACAGCATAGACAATTGCCTTAAGATGACCCTAAAGATAAAAGTCTAAGGGGGTCAGATCGTGAGACCTTGGGGGCCATTCAAATTGCTACATTATGAAGTTTTTCCCTCTTTATGCACTGAAGCTGGCACATTCCCTGAGTTTTTCAGCAAGATGGAGCACCACCACATTATGGGTGTCAGGTCCGAGCATTCCTAGATGAACAGTTTCCTGGAAGGTGGATTGGTTGTCGTGGGCCAGTTGAATGGCCCCCAAGGTCTCCTGATCTGACCCCCTTAGACTTCTATCTATGGGGTCATCTGAAGGCAATTGTCTATGCTGTGAAGATACGAGATGTGCAGCACCTGAAACTATGGATACTGGAAGCCTGTGATAGCATTTCTCCTGCGGTGTTGCTATCAGTGTGTGAAGAGTGGGAGAAGAGGGTTGCATTGACAATCCAACACAATGGGCAGCACATTGAACACATTTTAAAAGTGGTCAGAAACTTGTAAATAACTCATGAAAGAATAAAGTTATGTTAAAACCAAGCACACCATTGTCTTTCTTGTAAAATTCCCAATAAGTTTGATGTGTCACGTGACCCTCTTCCTATTGAAAAAACAAAAGTTGGATTCAAAATGGCCAACTTCAAAATGGCCGCCATGGTCACCACCCATCCTGAAAAGTTTCCCCCCTCACATATACTAATGTGCCACAAACAGGAAGTTAATATCACATACCATTCCCATTTTATTAAGGTGTATCCATATACATGGCTGACCCTGTACATCAATCCTGAAAGAGGGACATATGAATAAGAAAGAGGGACAGAGGGATTTGGTGCCCAAAGAGGGACTGTCCCTCCAAATGAGGCACAGTTGGGAGCTATGTTAAACTTAAAAAGGAAACTGGTTGATGGGAATATAAAATCAACATAATTTAGGGAAGTCAGTACCTCGATATCAGAAGCTGTCAGTAACTTTGCAGCTCGGCAAAGAGGGGGTCATGTCCGGTGTAACATCAGAGCAGATGATACTTTTCTCCTAGGTGATATTTTCACAAGTTAATAAAATGTCTTTTAAAGCGGACCTAAACTCAGAACTTTATTTCAGTTCTACAAGATAAGCAACAGTACAATAACCTTTAACCTCCTTGCCGGTTATCCCGAGCTCAGCTCGGGGTAACCTGCGCAGGAGGATATCTCAGGCCCCGCTGGGCCGATTTGCATAATTTTTTTTTTGTTACAAGCAGCTAGCACTTTGCTAGCTGCTTGTAACTTCCGATCGCCGCCGCTCGCCGCCGATCCGCCGCAATCCGCCGCGCCGAGTCGCTCCCCCCCGCCCCAGAGCCCTGCGCTGCCTGGCCAATCAGTGCCAGGCAGCGTTGAGGGGCGGATCGGGATTCCCTATGACGTCCCGACGTCCATGACGTCGGTGACGTCATCCCGCCCCGTCGCCATGGCGACCGGGGAAGCCCTGCAGGAAATCCCGTTCTCAACGGGATTCCCTGCATACTCTGATCGCCGAAGGCGATCGGAGTGGGTGGGGGGATGCCGCCGCTTAGCGGCTATCATGTAGCGAGCCCTTGGCTCGCTACATGATTTAAAAAAAAAAAAAAAAAAAAATGTGCGGCGCTGCCTCCTTGCCGGATTTTTTAGACCGGCAAGGAGGTTAAAGAAAAACATTTCTGTGTTACAGCTGATACAAATCCTGCAATAAATCTGCAGTGTCTACTTCCTGCTTTCATGGAACAAATCTAGGGTTAACATCCTGTGTTTACAAATCAACTCTCTTTCAGCTGTGGTAGTCAGCTGACAGCTAAGGGATCAAATTACAACTTGTGATTCGTCACAGATGAGGGGGAATTAGACAGGCTAAACTCTCTAAATACACACAGGGTGCATTTCTCTGTTTTCCTTCTGTCTTGTGAAAGAGTTTAGGTCCACTTTAATGTGAAAATTTGCATTGCAATTTGAGATAGGACCTATTTGTATTGATGACTAACGGAAAGGAAGAGGTACCAGGGAAATAAATATAAAACACTGTATAGCAAACAAAATCTATAGCACCTTCTGAGGAAGCCGTTTTTGGTGAAACATGTCAGGGTCGTATGTAGAGCACTATGTAACTGTTTTGCACCCCTTTATTTTATCCTACCCATCCAGTGTAAAGGATGTATATGTGAGACAGCCGTGTCTGGGAATCTGCTGTTTTGTCTACACAAAGACGTAGCAGTTTTCAATCTCTCAGTATGTGGGGTTATCTATGTGCCAATTGTGGGATAGCTACACCCTACTATGTGAGACGAGGAGGAGTGGAGCGGGATAAGTAAGGACCCCCACAATGCTAGTGTACACACAAGCATTGTCTGAACCCCACAGCCGGCACACCCATGATACAGGGTGTCCATGACTTTTACTATATACTTAATAAAGTTACAAACTTTTTTTATGTACCTATAGGGTTGTTAAGTTAAACCTATTTGTACTGCACAGAGACTTAAGCACCATGGACAAATACTTCATTGTAATGGTTAAAGATTCCAGCACCATGGACAAAAGATTGTGTAATAGAGATTTCAGCACCATGGACAGAGACTGCAATGAATATAGACTTCAGCACCACAGGTTTAGTTTACTGGATATACAAACTAACCAGCAAGCTCATGGTGAACTGGAACTCATTGGAGTGTGTAAGGGGCTACAATGATCCAAAAAGCCCTCTTACTAAAATGCTATGGAAAACAAAAGTTTGCTTTCTTAAAACAGAAAGTATTTGCGATAAATCAGGTTGGAGTGAGCTCAAAGTGTCTCCAAGTGCATCACTGCTAAATATATGCAAATTAACCATTGTTGCCCCTAGAAGCTAAACACACCTCCAGATCCGCTGGAATGCAATGATGTGTACTGGATAGAGACTGCAGAGCCGTAGACAGAGGCTTGATTGCAATGAATAAAGATTTCAGAACCATGGACAGAAGGTTAAGTAATGTAATGGGTAGAGATTTCAGCACCATGAACAGAGACTGCAATGAATGCAGACTTCAGCACCACAGACAGGTTTCATGTACTGGCACTCCAAGCTCTGCACCTTGGCTACCAAGACACTGCTTTATTTGATCTGAGGAAGCGGACTGTTCTCCGCGAAACGCATTCTTTTTTTGTGTCTGATTATTAAAATGTCTTTTCTATATTGGCGTTCAGTGCTGCTCAGATAGATTTCGGATATCCAGGTTACCCAGATAATCCGAACTTTTTCAGCTATCCGCCCGGATTCAGATTCCAGATACCTGGGCCCAAATCCAGATAGCTATTTGCAGATAGTTAGCAGGCAATCCGGATATCCGCAGAAATCCGACTATTGAGATAGGAGATGACGTCATTGAGCCAATCAGAGGACTCCCAGGGGCTCCCAGCAGAAGCCCTAGCAACCAATCACAGATTGGAGGCCATTCGTAGGCGGCCTGGTGTTGCGCTGATCCACCTTTTGCGCAATTTTAAATTTTCGATTTTATTTGATTAGCCGCACCCAGGCTATGCATATACATAGGTTAGGATTTAGTTAGTGTTAGGCCCCTCCCATGGAGGATCGACTTCTTCGCAGTGGGAGGGACGAGTACTTAATAGGTTGCATGCAAGCTGTTACAGGAAACTAACATCCTCCTCCAGTGGTAGACAGGTCATGTGTATGCCCGGTGTGTATTCGACTCCACAAGTGGGGCGTGCACTCTTTTGCAGGTAGGCACTTGCCTGTTTTTAAGTAGCGCTGTTCATTTCCTTGCTATGTATAGAAGTGAACCCTGACCAGCCCCACCTGACCTCATTGAGCCAATCAGAGGACTCCCAGCCTAAGCCCTGGCACCCAATCACAGAAGGGAACCCTGGCCAGCCCACCGTATAATAAGGAGGGCTGCCATGATGAGAAATATTGTCCTTGCTTGTGAATGCTCACTGAGAGACATGCTCCAGTGCTGCTGGCCACTGTATAAGCAAGTGCATACACAGTGATAAACCTAAAGCTGTTTAGTGATTAACCCCTTTATTATCACTACACTATTGTTGTATTGTTAATTAGCTTCATTTCATTGTGTGACAGACAGTCAGAGTGTGTGCTGCAGGGCTGCTGCAGCTGCCATGTGTCTGTGTGTGTGCTGTGCACAGACCAGGCCAGCTGCTGCCTGCTGGCCAGCTATTAGCCTTAGCTAGCTACAGTATAGGTTAGGTTAGGGATGAGGAAATAGGATTACTGTGGTATTGTGTAGTTAGTACTGTAGTACTGCAGTCAGTGCTAGTAGTTGTTAGAGTAGTAGTACTACTGTGTTAGCTTACTACAGAACTGCTGTGCTGCTGAGCAGTGCCAGTGTGACAGTTAGTGTCTTCTCCTCTGCTGTCTGACTGTCACTCGGCACGTGGAACTTGGCACGTGGCACTTTGCACTTGGCACGTGGCACTTGGTACGTGGCACTTTGCACTTGACATGTGGCACTTTGCACTTGACATGTGGCACTTTGCACTTGGCATGTGGCACTTTGCACTTGGCACGTGGCACTTTGCACTTGGCAAGTGGCACTTGGCACGCGGCACTTGACATGTGGCACTTGGTACGTGGCACTTTGCACTTGGCATGTGGCACTTTGCACTTGGCATGTGGCACTTTGCACTTGGCACGTGGCACTTTGCACTTGGCAAGTGGCACTTGGCACGCGGCACTTGGCACGTGGCACTTGACATGTGGCACTTGGCACGTGGCACTTTGCATGTGGCACTTGGCATGTGGCACTTGGCACGTGGCACTTGGCAGGTGGCACTTGGAACGTGTCACGTGGCACGTGCAAAGTTCCATGTGCAAAGTGCCACGTGGCACGTGCAAAGTGCCACGTGCCAAGTGCCACATGCCACTGCCAAGTGCCATGTCCGGCATGCTCCTGGCAGATGTTACACCTGCTGCTGCTGCATTGCCCTGCTCCTGCTCCCTTTGCTGCTCCCACTGCCAGGGTGCCACAGGCCACTGCTGCTGTGCTGATACCACCTATATTTAACCCAAAACACAATTGCTGCGTAATTTTTTGGAGATGTCTGGGCTGAAAACTGCCATGTCCCAGTTGTGGGGTTGGACACAATGTAGGCTGCACGAACGCTGTCTGGAACCTAGGCCTAATGTTAACTGACAGCCATTTTTTTGGGAAGGGGGGGGGGATTTTAAGTCCCCACATCATCAATTAGTGTTTCCCTTTAAAAAAATAATGATGCTACATGCCTCATTTATCCTAAAAAACATTTTTAAAACAATTTAAAAGCCACTTCTGTGTTTTCTATCCAGATATCCGAATCCGCTCGGATACTGAGGTCGGATATCCAATTCGGATTTGTATCAGAAAATTTTGAACTCGGATATCCGACCCAGATCAGATATCCAATCCGGATTTTGAAAAGGGGCAACCGAGCAGCACTGTTGGCGTTGCCACTTCTTCTTAGAGGTAAGACATTTTATATTTATTACATCCATGGTTATTTTTTGGGGCACCTTCTCCCTCCCAGTGATATTGTTTACAGCCCCCTAGCTATTAGATGTTGCTGTCAATTGTTTGTTTTGTGTACCCAAACAATCGTTTTTTCTGGAGTGTGACCCATACATTTGAAGACAAAGAGCCAGAGTGGGGATGGGATTTCCTCACTTGTTTTTATACTGTGGTTGCTTCTTGCAACACACCTTTGTGAGTACCTCATTACTTTGTATTTATTCAGAACCTGACATTACTATACTACACCATAAGGGGCTCCTGGTCTCTCTGTGTGCTTTTCCTGTATCCGTAGGAAGTCTTGGGACTCCTCTGGACTACACACCTCCTCACAATTGAAACAGCTCATGTGGGTCCCAGCCCTAAATGATCTAAGCCCGTTACACACTTCCAACTTTCATTGGCCAATAACTGGCCAATTTTGCCACCTTCATGTAGTATAAGAGTTTACCTACACATTGGGCCTGATTCACAAAGCGTTGCTAACAGTTAGCACGCTAGAGAAAAGCCCTTTATCACGCCTAAACTCAGTTTAGGCATGATAAGTTTAGGTGTGATAAGTTTAGGTGTAATAAGTTTAGGCATGATAAGTTTAGGTGTGATAAGTTTTTAGGCGTGATAAGTTTAAGCACCAACTGGGTTAGCACCGCAGTGCACAGCTGATCAAAAGTTTTGCGCTAGCAAAGTCTGGTGTACTTTGCATAGAGTTTAATGGCGTGCGGGACTTTGCGCGCGATCTAAACTTATCTAAACTTACCATGCCTAAACTTATCATGCCTAAACTTATCATGCCTAAACTGAGTTTAGGCATGATAAAATGGTTATCACGCCTAAAGTCTTTAACTGGGTTATCACCGCTTTGTGAATCGAGCCCAATCTGTTCAAAGTATTCAAAATCTGTTGGTCCTCATACAACATGAAGGAGGTAAAATTGGTCAGTGACTAGCCAATCAAAATTGGATGTGTGTATGCACCCTTAGGGCTAGTTCACAGTGCTCAGTTGCATTGGAGAATAATTCTGCAGCTCACTGCCCATAAAATTGTATAGGCCTGTTCACAGTACTGCATTGTAACTGTTCATGTTTTTCTATCGCGCTGCAGACTTTGTATCAAAGTCTATGTCGAGTCTCCACTGCAGTTTACATACATTTTAATGTGTGTGTGTGTGTGTGTATCTGTATGTGTGTGTGTGTATCTGTGTGGTGTGTGTGTGTGTGTGTGTGTGTGTGTGTGTGTGTGTATCTGTGTATGTGTGTATCTGTGTGTGTGTGTGTGTGTATCTGTGTGGTGTGTGTGTGTGTATCTGTGTGGTGTGTGTGTATCTGTGTGGTGTGTGTGTGTGTGTGTGTGTGTGTGTGTGTGTGTGTGTGGATCTGTGTGGTGTGTGTTTGTGTATCTGTGTGGTGTGTGTGTGTATATCTCTGTGTGTGTGTGTGTGTCTATCTGTGTGTATCTGTGGTGTGTGTGTGTGTGTGTGTCTGTGTGTGTGTGTGTGTGTGTGTGTATCTGTGTGGTGTGTGTATCTGTGTGTGTGTGTATCTGCATGTGTGTATCTATGTGTGTGTGTGTATGGTGTGTGTGTGTGTGTCTGTGTGGTGTGTGTGTGTGTGTGTGTGTGTGTGTATCTGTGTGGTGTGTGTGTGTGTGTGTGTGTGTGTGTGTGTGTCTGTGTGGTGTGTGTGTGTGTATCTGTGTGTGTGTGTCTGTGTGTGTGTATCTGTGTGGTGTGTATGTGTGTGCCTGTGTGGTGTGTGTGTGTGTGTGTATCTGTGTGTATCTGTGTGTGTGTATCTGTGTGGTGTGTTTGTGTGTGTGTGTGTGTGTATCTGTGTGTATCTGTGTGTGTGTATCTGTGTGTGTGTATCTGTGGTGTGTGTGTGTGTGTATCTGTGGTGTGTGTGTGTGTGTGTGTGTGTGTGTCTGTGTGTGTGTGTCTCTCTGTGTGTGTGTCCCTGTGTGTGTGTATCTGTGTGGTGTGTGTGTGTGTGTGTGTGTCTGTGTGTGTGTGTGCCTGTGTGTGTATCTGTGTGGTGTGTGTCTCTGTGTGTGTCTGTGTGTGTGTGTGTGTGTGTGTGTGTGTGTCTGTGTGTGTTTCTCTGTGTGGTGTGTATCTGTGTGTGTGTGTGCGGTGTGTGTATCTGTGTGGTGTGTGTGTGTGTGTGTGTGTGTGTGTCTGTGTGTGTCTGTGTGTGTCTGTGTGTGTGTGTGTGCGCCTGTGTGTGTATCTGTGGTGGTGTGTGTGTCTGTGTGTGTGTGTGTCTGTGTGTGTGTATATATGTGTGTGTGTGTGTGTGTGTGTGTGTGTGTGTGTGTGTGTGTGTGTGTATCTGTGTGTGGGTGTGTGTATCTGTGTGGTGTGTGGGTGTGTGTATCTGTGTGGTGTGTGTATCTGTGTGGTGTGTGTATCTGTGTGGTGTGTGTATCTGCGTGTGTGTGTGTGTGTGTGTGTGTCTGTGTGTGTGTCTGTGTGGTGTGTGTGTGTGTATCTGTGTGGTGTGTGTGTGTGTGTGTGTATGTATCTGTGTGTGGTGTGTGTGTGTGTGTGCGTGTGTGTGTGTGTGTGTATCTGTGTGGTGTGTGTGTGTGTATCTGTGTGGTGTGTGTCTGTGTGTGTGTGCAACTAACCACTGTGAATCCAGCGTATGACAACTCTGGATTTGGACACATTGGGCTTGATTCACAAAGCGGCGCTAAGTCTTAGCGCTGTTGTGAAAAGCCACTTTGTGCTCCATAAGTAGCTTTGCGGGCACTAATTGCCCCACAAAGTTACATCGCGCACAGCCCAGGGCAGTGCGCACAGCCCTGCATAGTGTGCGGTGCGACGATAATGTCGCACCCACCGCTGCCATGGAAATGCCTGACTCAGTGTGACGAAAACGGCGCATCGGGTGCCCTGTTTTACCAGCACCCCATGAGCCGTTTTCGTTGCACTGAGTCAGGCGTTTCCATGGCAGCGGCGGGTGCGGCGTTATCGTCACACCGCGCACTATGCCGGGCTGTGCGCGATGTGTGGGCACAAACCACCTAGCAAGCTGTGGTTTGTGCCCA
The DNA here is from genome assembly GCF_040937935.1 of Hyperolius riggenbachi. NCBI lineage: Eukaryota > Metazoa > Chordata > Amphibia > Anura > Hyperoliidae > Hyperolius > Hyperolius riggenbachi. Next base: position 62,236,008 of record NC_090653.1, on the reverse strand, counting down.
CAAACAGATTAGGCTCACTAACCGGCTTAGCGCTGGTTGGTGAATCATGCCCATAGTATAAACAATGTTTTTTTAGTTATTTTCTTACAACAGTTTTTACAATACAAACAACCACAAAAATGTGTAATAAAAACAGTACTGTATATTTTGTACATGAGCACAACTTTGCTTGCATGTATGAAACGTTGTAATTCAAATTGTTTGTAAGCTGGGGACTGATGTATTGCTATAGCTCTGAACTAGTTCCATTAAGGGCCGGTTCACAGTGCTCAATTGTGTTGCAGAATAATTCTGCAGGTCACTCAGCTCACTGCCCTTACAATCCTACGGGCCTGTTCACAGTACTGTGTTGTAACTGATCACATTACTCTAACTCACTGCATGCAGGCTTTATAGTAATATCTATATCTAGTCTTCAATGCTTCCGAGTCTTGTAATTGGCCTTAACATTTCTGATTCTCTGTAATGCGGCATTTCCACGGTATTCCGATTTCAGCATACAGATTTCTGTCACAGAAAGCTAATTTACGCTTGGAATCTCATCCAATTTCATAGGCTTCTGACCATGTGATCACCGTGAGCCAATCACAGTGATCATAAAGGAAAAATATTTTTTAAAAAGGCTCCAGTGCTTAACCAGTTGAGCACCACAGGTTTACACCCCCATGGTGACAAGGCAATTTTTCACAATTCAGCACACTGCAGCTTTAACAGTATATTGCTCGGTCATACAACTTAGCAGCCAAATGAATCTTACCTCCGTTTCTTGTCACTAGAAGGGTTTTCTTTGGGTGGTCTCTGATTGCCTTTTTTAATTGCAGTAGTCCCCCCGCCCTCTTAAACTTGCCTGGATGGTGATCCATCCACTTCCTCTCCTCTCATAGACATCATCCTCGGGTCCATGAAAGGGATTTGATTGTAAGCCACTCAGAGGGACAGCTAAGTGTCCCCTACAGTGCTGCGATCTAGGTTTTTTTTTCCCCCATTAATAGCTTGCCAGCCGCGATCGAGGGCTGGCAAGCTGATCGCGGAGCTCCACTCCATGTCTCTGCAGTGAACAATCGCGCATACACATACGAGTTCCCTGATAAACCCCGCCTTCAGGACCTGACACTGTTGATCGACGTTAGGCGGTCAGGAGGGGGTTAAAGAGCTAGAGCGTGCTGTCCAGAAAGAGTTAACGGGAGCCTGAGGTGAGAAGGATATGGAGGCTGCCATCGTTATTTCCTTGTAAACCATGCCAGTTGCCTGGCAATCCTGTTGATCTTCTGGCATTAGTAGTGTCTGACTCAAAATCTGGTACAAGCATATGGCATATCCAGTAAAGCTGAGTCCGAGTACATGATCTGCTGCATGCTTGTTCAGGGTCTATGGCTAAAAGTATTAGAGGCAGAGGACCAGTAGGATAGCCAGACAACTGGTATTGTTTTAAAGGAAATAAATATCGCAGCCTCCATATCCTTCTCGCCTCGGGTTCCCTTTAAGCATGAATAAAACATTTTATAGACCTGGAAAGTCCAGTTAATGATTATCCTTTTTGCACATGTAGTCACCCCACTGGGCACATGTTTACCACATTCGAGGTTTAACTTCAGTACATTCATGTTTGTGTGTGTGTGTTTCCCTTAGAATCCTAGCAGTGCCATCATTAGGCTTCTTTCCTGCAAAGAACCTGTGAGGGGAATTGTCTCTTTTGCACATTCTCTTAGTATTCACTGAATAAATGAGCTGAAATACACTGCTGTGCTACTGCGCTGCTTCCCTGCCTTCTGTCTCCCCCCCACCCCTCTCTCTCCTGCGCTCAGGATAGTCTCACTTCACCACAGCGGCCCGATGATCGACAGGTCAGTCAACCTTTTAACACGGCAGTGGAGCATTTCATTTGGCCTAAGTACTAGAATCAGACGTGGAATGGTGCACCAGATGCAGACTGCCCGGCCTACACAGAAAACATTTACCATATTTCAGCTGACAGCTGAAGATTGTTTATTTTCATTCGCCGCTTAGCTGATAGATCATTCAGTGTTTGCTGCTCAGTGACAATGTATTTAAACTGGGAGATAGATGGTTATACGCATGATGAGTGAATAATGTCCATTCTGTGAGGCTGGAGTATGACTATGTCATTTCTACTTCCTGTCCCAAGCTGGGGAAGTGTACCCCCCTGCTGGTATACTGTAGGTCCTATAGCCATACCTTTTAATTAGGGTGCATGGTGCAATCATTAAGTTAGGTGCTGCCAAAGACCAGCTATGGCAGCACAGATTGAGTAAAATGAGTACAGGGCTGGAATATTGTATAGCCAAACGCTGGCTACCTGTGGAGCAGGAAGGGGGGCTGGATAATCAGAACCAGAGCTTTCAGGTATTATATAGCCGCACTCTGGATATTGGCAATTATGTGCAGTGGAGGTGGATAATCTGTGCCACTTATATGGTAGCCGTGCACTGGATTGGCTGTGGTGTAGAACTTGGTTTAATAAGTTGGTGTTAGGCATTGGAGGGGGGTTGGTGTTAGGCATAGATGGAAGGTCAGTGTTAGGCATAGGTGGGGGGTCAGTTAGGCTTTGGAGGGGGTAATGTTATTTTTGGGGGGGTTAGTGTTAGGCATAGGAGGGGGGTTGGTGTTAGGCATAGATGGAAGGTCAGTGTTAGGCATAGGTGGGGGGTCAGTTAGACTTAGGAGGGGGTTAGTGTTATTCATGGGGGGGTTAGTGTTAGGCATAGGTGGGGGAGTTAATGTTAAGCATAGGTGGGGAGTTAGAGCTAGACATAGGTAGGGGAGATAGTATAAGACATAGGTGGGGGGTACTTTTAGGCATAGGTTGGGGGTTAGTGCTAGACATAGGTGGGAGGTTAGTGTTAGGCATAGGTGGGAGGTCAGTTAGACATAGGTGGTGGTTAGTGTTAGGCATAGGTTGTGGTTAGTGTTAGACATAGGTGGGAGAGTTAATGTTAAGCATACGTGGGGGTTTAGTGCTAGACATAGGTAGGGGAGTTAGTTTAAGACATAGGTGGGGGCAGTGTTAGGCATAGTAAGGGGGTAGTGTTAGGCATAGGTTGAGATTAGTGCTAGGCATAGGTGGGAGGTTAGTGTTAGGCATACGTTGGGGTTAGTGTTAGGCATTGGGGGCTGGGTTAGTGTTAGGCATAAGTGGTGGGCGAATAGGTTAGTGCTAGGCATAGGTGGTGAGTGGGGACTGCTAGGCATAGGTAGGGGGAGATTAGTAAGCAGTATATGGAGACTTCCATATTTATTTTCTTTTAAACAACACCAGTATCCTGGCAGTCCTGCTGATCTCAGTATTGTCAGGATCACACACCTGAAACAAGCATACAGCTAATCCAGTCAGATTTTTGTCAGAGACAACTAATCTATGTGCTTGTTCAGGCTTTATGGCTAAAAGTATTGGAGGCAGAGGATCAGCAGGACAGCCAGACATCAGATTACAGCCAGGTATTGTTTAAAAATAAATAAATATGGCGCCCTCCATATCCACACCTTGCATCTGCGCAGTAGAACAGACTTGATCAGGCTCGGCTATTTCCACTGGAGCCAAGTGGGAGTGCACAGCGGAAACTGAGATTGTTTTTTTGTTTTGGCTTTTTTGTCCCAACACAGGATTGGGGTTGGCCGAGGATAACAGGGTAAGCCTCATTAGGATCCAGAGGCTTCCTCCTCCTGAGGTAAGTACCCCTCAGGGACACTTTTTTTTCTTACAGATGCTCTTTAAAGTGGACCCAAACTCTTGCACAGCACAAAACAAATCACTGCTGTGTGTTTTGTGTCCAGTTAAGATATTATCAGCAGCTGGGAATCAAAACGGTGAGCTCTACCATGGATAAAGGTTACTTTGGAATTGTTAAAGTGTAACAGAGGGGAGAGGGGTATGGAGGCTGCCATGTTTATTTCCTTTTAAGTAATACCAGTTGCCTGGCTGTCCTGCTGATCCTCTGCCTCTAATACTTTTAGCCGTAGCCCCTGAACAAGCATGCAGCAGACCAGGGGCTTGATTCACAAAGCCGTGCTAACAGTTCAGCACGGGTGTGCTAAACAGTTAGCACGTGAAGTGCCATTCGCGGACTTTTGCGTGCGCAAAGTGCCGCAAAAGTCCGCGATCGCACGAATCGTGGCACCTTGCGCGCGCAAAAGTCCGGCACTTCACGTGCTAACTGTTCAGCACACCCGTGCTAAACAGTTTGCACGGCTTTGTGAATCAAGCCCCAGGTGTTTCTGACATTACTGTCAGATCTGACAAGATTAGTTGCATTCTTGTTACCGGTGTAATTCAGACACTACTGCAGCCAAATAGATCAGTAGGGCTGCCAGGCAACTGGTACTGAAAAAAAAGAAATAAATATGTCAGCCTCCATATTCTTCTCACCTCGGGTTCACTTTAAAGATTCCAGCACCAAAGGTAAAGTGTAATGGATACTGAATTCAGCACCATGGACAGAGACTGTAACAAGTGCAGACTTCAGCACCATGGACAGAGACTACAATTAATGGAGACTTCAGCACCACAGACAGAGGTTTCATGCACTGGATAGAGACTCCAGCAGCATGAATAGAAGGTTTTTAGTGTAATGAATATACACTCCAGAACCATGGACACAGGCTTCCTGGGAATAGATAAAGATTTCAGAACCATGGACAGAAGGTTAGGTGTAATGGGTAAAGCTTTCAGCACCATGGATAGAATGCTGTGCGTTCTAGCGGCTTAAACCGTGTTAGACTGTTTGCAAATGCTCAGTATGGGTGTTTTTTTTTATTTTGTGGGCGGAGAGGAGGCGGGGAGAGGCCGCTACGTAGCCAGGCACATGGCTAATTTATATTCACCGCACTTGCAGTGTTTATTTCCAGGAGCGGCCGCTGATTGGCTGGCGGGTCCACGTGATGCGGAGAGCTCCGCTCACATGGTGTCCGCAGCGCATCCAACAGAGCAGGCGCACCAAGAGCTGCTTTTAACACGGCTCTTGGTAGCGTCCTGCTCCAACACCACCAGGCGTTACGTTAGGGGCATGTTATGCGCCCTATAACGTCCCCTAAACGCAACGTCCTGGTGGGAAAGTAGCCTTAAAAAGAGTATCAAGGAGCACTGGGCATTATGGAGTAGAATATCAATCAATTTATTAGATAAGAAATTAGTCTAAAAACACGCTACATGTATGTAGGTAATACTGGTGCATAAAGCTGTCTCATGAGATACCATGCCACATACTCTGTACATATATCACACATACATATATGGAGCTTCCTGGTGTCCACTTTGAAGGTTATTAATATATATGAATAGGTTGTAGTCATATAAAGAAAAAGTACTCTTATGAATGGACTGCACTACCATATGAAGAATGAGTGCTAAATCTTTATTGTATAGAAAAATCAATCAAAACAATTGGTCCTCTATGAAGAAAAATCAGCTCATATGCAATAGCTCAGATAAAAGGCACATTCCAGGCTTTGATCAGGCCAACATCATGAGTGAAGGGGGGGAGGAGCCTAAAGCACATTGCGGTCTGCTGAACACTTCATCTAACACAAAACATATATAAAAGGCAGTCCTTAGAAAATCGGATCCAAGTTGAAATATATCACATGAGGGCCAAGCTGCATAGATAGCCTTCTGCTCCTCAACCAGAACAACTCATATGGGCCCTAAAAACCAAAAAGTAGATTTAGGCAAAAACAGGAGCAACAGTAGTTTTAGGAAGAGCCTCAATAGGATACAAAAACCTTTATTAAAGACCAAATCTCAATTTTCAATACTCAGATAAAATCAATTAAAAATAAGAGCCCCAGAAGCTCCTCATCCACTCCTCACACACCATGCCGCATCACACATACAGCCCCCACACTAATACTGGTAGATGAATGCTGCAGCAGCTAAAGCAAAGTAGGTAAGTATCATTAATTAAAGCATGTGGCTGTCCCTTTAAGAGCTAATGCATTGCCCGTATATATGTTTTTAGGGAATCCTCTTTTTCAGAGAGGTAGATCAACAGATGCTGAGTCCACTTCATCTAAGGCTGATCATCAGGAGTGGGTGTGTGATTTTTGACGTATTTGCACCAAATTTACATAAAGAAACGTAACCTTTGGGAGTTGAGGTTGGCCTCTTGTCAGCTTTTGTTCATCTCCCTATTTTTTATTTTTGTTGGAGGTATCACTTCGCTCAGCATCTTAAAGCACTTAATCTTGATTGTCTCCCTTGCCAGGATTTCCCCCATCTACCCTCCACCCCGCAATCCACTTCCCCAACCAGATCTACATCAGCATGCACCTCCAATGAAACACAGGGTAGAGGATGAGCGGTGTGGAGGGTGGTTGTGGGGACCACGCTACCATGACAGAACATTCCTTTTCCTTTTCTCCAAGGAAAATACAAATAAAAAATCCACTTACCTGGGGCTTCTTCCAGCCCCTGGCATCCGTCCTGTGCCCTCGCCGCAGCTCCGGTGGCTCCCGGTCCCCTCCGGCAGGTTGGCTTCCGCATCAGCTCTCTCTGTGCTCCAGCATGTGGTTCACTGGTTGCGCTGATGTCATCTGGACTGTACGACGCAGGCGCAGACTCTGAGAGCCGCTCGCACAGGCCCAGTAGGAATCCTGCGCCGAGGGGACCCAGGACCATCAGCGTGGAGTGAAGCTGTGGCGTGGGCACAGATCGGCAGGCAGGGGCTGTAGGAAGCCCCAGGTAACTGGATTTTTTTATTTTTATTATGTTCGGATGTGTCCTTTAAGGCCATGGCTAGAAGGCCCCCCACATGATGATGTCATCATTGGAGTATAGTCAGGGCGAATTGTGCAATTAAGTGGATCCTACAGTCACAGGCAGACAGACACAGAACATTTATATTGCGCTTTTCTCCTGGCAGCCACTAGGGTGCCCTCTATAGGCAGTAGCAGTGTTAGGGAGACTTGCCCATGGTTTCCTACTGAATAGGTGCTGGCTTACTGAACAGGCAGAGCTGAGAGCTTCTTGCGCTGCCCTCCTATCCCCTGTTGCCAAGCTTGGCCCCCCATCACCCGAAGAATACCGTTGGAAGAAGGTTTGGGCAACGCAACGCTTCAGGCATGAGCACTGTTATACTTTGCTCAGAGCCGTATCATCCACAAGGCAAACCTAGGCAGTTCCCTAGGGCCTAGAGAAAGTCTAGGGGCCTAGTGAAAGCTAACCACCATGAAATCTTACTAAAAAAGTCAGGTGATGAACAGCGGTGGGTAAAAACTGCCATCTTGCCTAGGGCCCCATTCCACCTTAAACATTTTATGACTGCGCCTGTGCGAGTATGGCAGCACCTGCGCAGTAAACAGGCAATGCTTGCGCACATGCTACTGCACAAGAGCGGTTGGGCCTGCGTGAGTGCAGCATGGCTCTTCCAGAGGGTTCCAGCGAGCCACGGCAAGGATGACAAAGGAATCCTCTACAGGAGGGATGCTAATTTGGAATCCGGGGAAATGACATTTCTGCATTTCTGATCAGAACTTGAAAACCGGAAATTAGAAATCGTATTTCTGCAGAAATACAGCAACTCAGCAAGTTTAGCCGAATCACAGAACTCGGAAGCATTAAAACAATCGGAGAATGCAGAGTCAACAAGTATTTGGCCAATCAAAGAATGCAAAAAAATGAACAAAAAAAGACTCCTGGGAAAACGGAAATTGGATTTCTGCAGAAATACCGCATTACTGCACCTCGGTAATTTTAGCCAATTTACAGAACTCGGAAGCACGGGACCAATCGGAGAATGCAAAAAATGAACAAAACATAAAAAACTCCCCGGAAATCAGAATCAGAAATCCGCAGAAACGGTAATCGGCATTGGCAGAAATTGGAATTTCCACGGAATTTGAAATCGACATTTCCGACCATCAGTGTCCAGAGGCTTCGCTCCCTCTTCTTCGGTTACTATGCGTTATCTTACTCTCTTTACTTGCCTCGGGTTCTCTTTAAGGAGAGACTGAAGCGAACAAAAATTGCTATTTTTACCTGGTAGATCGCTTCAGTACTCTAAGTAGATGTAAACCGCCGCATCCCCGAGCCAAAACGAGGGCTTTAGACGCCCAAATTCCCGGGGGGCAATCCGGCCGGCACTTCCTGAAAGAGGCAGATCTTTCTGCTTCAGCTCTGCCTCTACTAATGTCAATCGCCGCGGATCTCCGCCTCTCCCCACCCCTCCCAGTCAACCTTCATAGAGAGGGGCGGGGAGAGGCGGAGATCCGCACAGCGATTGACGTCAGGAGAGGCAGAGCTACAGCTCAAAGCTCTGCCTCTCAGGGCAGCAAAATCCATGACCAAGATGGCCGTGGATGATTTGGGGAGGTCTAAACCCCTCGTTTTGCCGCGGGGATGCGGCAGTTTACCTCTACTGAGACGTCTGAAGCGAAATACAAGGTAAAAATAGCAAATTTTATTTGCTTCAGAGTCTCTTTAACACAAAGAATATCAAATAATATTTAAAACAAAATGCTTATAAACTTTGTAAAGACATGTCAATTACATTATCCCAATAAAACCAAAATGATATAGCTTTGCTTCCAAGGCCCTGTTTGTTTGTATGCATGAAAGCCAGCTGACGTTTCCTGTGTGTAGATAAGCAGCCTTATCAGCCAGGGAGGAGCAGTGCAGAGATAGCTGCTGTATGAATGGAGAGCTGTGTGACCCGGGCCTTGCACAGATGAGGGAAATAATTATTGTGATTTATTGAGCACTGCTATCTATTCCTGTACCACGCAATGATCCGAGATGTATACAGAAGCGTGCATCTCGCTGCAGCATTTTTCACTCCCCAGGAGCTGGCAGGAAATTCCTGTATCAAGGCAGCGAAAAACTCAGTGAGGCCCTTTCACGTGGTCAGGCGTTCGCTTCCCAGCTGCATGAAAAATACTGGCGCAAAACGCAGCAGTTACTCAGCGTTTGTTAACGCCAAGATAATGATAAATTTAACCCCATGTTGGGAGAAGCGCCGGTTATTTTTTTTTTTTAATTTACTGTAATATAGCACCATAGCAGTGGCGTAGCAATAGGGGGTGCAGAGGTTGCGACCGCATCAGGGCCCTTGGCCCAGAGGGGCCCCGAGGAGCCCTACCTCAACCACAGTATAAGCTCTCTGTTGGTCCTGTCTATAATTACTTCTATAGATGTTTTAAATAGCAGTAAACTGTTCCCCATCCTCCTTATTGCACTCAGATACTGTGGTTGTCCTTGGCAGGTTTTGATGTGCTGCATCAAGTTTATGTATAGAGTACTAGGGGGCCCCAATGTAAAACTTGCACTGGGGTCCATAGCTCCTAAGCTACGTTACTGCACCATAGCGCTGTTACATGGTACCCAACAAATAGTGGGGAGCAATGGATCATGGATACATGAGCAGTTCAGAAAACTCTGTACAATCAGGACATGTGTAAAACAGACACCCCCCAAAATAAAAATGTTTTACTGTCAGTTTCACAGATTGAAATCATAATACATCCAGATTTGTAATCCTGGGAATATATAGAGAGGGCACAAGTTCCCCCCAGCATAGCTGCTGCACTTCCTGTGTGAGGGGGAACCACTTGTACTTTCTTAGTTGCCGGGGAGCTTTTCTTAGTTGCACTGTCCCTGCCCTAACCAGAGTGTATCCTCCATGACATGTCATTCCAGGTATGATGATACTTTTATCTGAGTTTTAGCTGTACTGAACCTTACTTATAAAACATGTTCTTTGTGTCTCAGATGCTAGAGGACGAGATGACAGCAGTGTAGTCACAGGACAGCTTTCCTGATACTCAGTGCAGTGCTGTTGGGATATTGCATGTGGCAAACATGATGAGCACATGTTATGCTGATTGCTGTTACCTGTGATACGCTGCACTGGATTTACATTGATGTTATTTCTGAGTAAGGCCCAGTGCACACCGAGCGGATTTGGATGCGATCCCCCGGCCGCATCCGCCTGTAAATCTGCTTGACTAATGTATTTCAATGGGCTGGTGCACACCGGCGGTTTGAGGTTTGTAGCAACCTTTACCGGTTCAGCGCCGCAGTGCCGAAAATCTCATGCATCCGAGCAACGTTCACCTCCCATTCATTCGCCTATAACTTTATTGCTACTTATCACAATAAATTGATCTATATCTTGTTTTTTCCGCCACTAATTAGGCTTTCTTTGGGTAGTACATTTTGCTAAGAATTATTTTTTTCTAAATCCATTTTAACAGGAAGATTAAGAAAGAAATGAAAAAAATTCATTATTTCTCAGTTTTTGTCCATTATAGTTTGAAATTAATAAACGCTACCGTAATTAAAACGCATGTATTCATGTACCCATCTGTCCCGGTTATTACACCGTTTAAACGATGTCCCTATCACAATTTATGGTGCCGATATTTCATTTAGAAATAAAGGTGCATTTTTTCAATTTGCGTCCATCCCTATTTATAAGCTTATAATTTTAAATAATATAATAACATACTTTCTTGACATGCATATTTAAAAAGTTCAGACCCTTGGGTAACTATTTATGATGTTTTTTTTTTTTATTGTATTTTTTTTTTTTTTTTTAAATGAAAAATGTATGTGGGTAATTTTTGGTGTGGGAGGGACATTGCTAATTTGAAATGTAAGATAATGTAATTCTTTATTTAAAACTGTGTGTGGGTGCAGTTTACTATTTGGCCACAAGATGGCCACCGTGAGAAAAGTCCTGGATGCGAACGATGTCGCATCCAGGAACTTAAATGCAGGGGAGTTGTTTCCTGGGGGGCAGAAATACCACGCTCTCTGGATAGAAAGCGTCAGTATTTCTGCGGGGAAGTTAGATCGGTGAATGGGAATTTATATTCCCATTCACTGATCGGGGGGCTAGCGGCGGGCGGCGGGTGGGTGCGCGTGCGGGCGCGCCCGATCGCGCGCACCACGCAGGCAAAGTAGCAGTGCCTTTCTGGACGAGAAAGCTCGTCCAGAAAGGCCGAACTGGTTAATCAAAGGATGTCCTCCATCTTATTCCAGATTGCTTGATCCTCAATAAACACCCAGCCTCTACTCAACTCTATCGCACTGTGGAGTAGGGATGCTCAGTCCGATTCCGTGGAATGGAAATTTCCGATCGGAAATCACATTTCTGCATTGGAAAGAGGAAATCGCGGAAATTTCCGCTGTACCAATAATCAGTGATTTTAAGCCAATCAGAAGACTCAGGATGAATCAGCCAATCAGAGAATGAGAATTTGTATTCCGGTAAGCGGTAGAGGAAATTTCCACGGAAATCCACTGTACCAATAGTCTGTATTTTTAAGCCAATCAGAAGATTAGGGATGAAACAGCCAATCAGAGAATTAGGATTTGTAGTACGGTAAGCGGTAGCGGAAATTTGTGCGGAAATCTGCCATACTAATAGTCAGTAATTTTAAGCTCCTCAGAAGATTTGGAATGAATAAGACAATCAGAGAATGAATATTTGTAGTGCGGTAAGCGGAACTCCACGGAAAACAGAAATCCACAGAATAGGGAATACCGTTGGAATACTGTTAAATAAAGTCGGAATAAAGCGGTAATCTGCATTTGTGGAAGGTGGAATTTCGACCATCCCTACTGTGAAGTACAAATTAATACATAGTTGATGTGTGGCTTGGGACATCACCAATATTGGTACATGTTCATATGCTAAATTACAGCATTATAAGAAACACTAGGAGGCAGAGCCGGATCATCCACAAGGCAAATCTAGGCAGTTGCCTAGGGCCTGGAGAAAGGTTAGGGGCCTGGTGAATGCTAGCCCCCACCAAATCTAACCAAAAAAGCCAGGTGACCTTCAGCGGTTGGAAAAAATTGCTTTCTTGCCTAGAGCCCCATTTTTATTTTAATTCATCTCTGCTAGGAGGAATGCCTTGCCCTGGAAAGCTTACAATGTAGAGAGTAGTGTATTGCACTAGCGTGAGGGGGTGGGGGGGGGGGGGGGGAGTGCGACCCGCACCAGGTGGGGTGAAAGATTGGCAGGGCAGGGGTGATATAGCCCTGGATAGCCACGCTGAGGGAGGGGGCACTTTAATGGAGGGGGGAGTCAGCCCTCCCCACGGTTGACTACCTCCTCCATTATGGGGGGGGGGGGTTGCACCTACCTACCTAACCTGACCTATACTGGGGGCACCTACCTAATCTAACCTACACTGGGGGGCAGCTACCTAATCTAACCTATACTGGGGAACAGCTGCCTAATCTAACCTATACTGTGTGTGTGGGGGGGGGGGCACCTACCTAATCTAACCTATACTGGGGGCACCTACCTAATCTAACCTATACTGGGGAGCAGCTACCTATCTAACCTATACTGGTGGGCAGCTACCTATGTAATCTATACTGGGGGCAGCTACCTAATTTAATCTATACTGGGGGCACCTACCTATCTAACCTATACTGGGGGCACCTTCTTATTTAACCTGTATTGGGGGCACCTACCTACCTAGCTATCCTATACTGGCAGCAACTATACTGCATACCTATATTGGAGGCACCTACCTAACTAACCTATATTAGGGGCACCTACCTATCTAACCTATGCTGGGGGAAACTATTCTGGCTAACTATATTAGCCCACTGCCTTACTGTTACACAGTTACATTACAATTAGCTCCGCCCATGTGATGTCATGGCCACACCCATTTTTCCACTGCAGCACGCTTCACTTTTTTGGGGGGGGGAATGTCGATAAATTATCCGCATCGGGTGTCAAATACCCTAGCTATGCCACTGGTGTATTAGAGAAGTATTTGGGAAGGAGACACGGGGTGAGCGGACAGTGAGCCTTTCAATGTTACCCATCGCAACTTATAGGCTTGTTGGAACGGGTGTGTTTTGAGAGTACGTTTGAGGCTAGTTTTACACTTATGTGATGCGGTGATCCCACAGCAGGGGAGCCATGGTTTCACCGCACTGCACAAATTTGTACTAACATGACCCTGCGGCAGAGTACACCAACAGGGTCATATGCATAGGCTGCAACCCCTCCCCGCCCATCCCCCGTTTAGTGTCACTGGTATTCCCGTCGTCTGACCATTTTCCATCGTTTTCACTTGACTGTGTTCCCATAGACTTGCATTTATCGGAACGCCATAGTGCAAAAGGGGCCTCAAGGTTTCCAGGCGTGGAGCATGAGGGACAGGCTGTGGGACAGCATTCCAAAGGAGAGGTGATGCTCATGAGAAGTCCTGGATACGGTAGTGAGAGGGGGAGGAGACAGGGGACCAAGCTCGAGGACAAGATAGTCACCTGAAAAGAGCAATGGTACCGAGTGAGAGGGAATCTGAAGATTGATGAGGAAATGTATGGAGGTGACTACTGATTTAGAACTTTGTATGATAAGGTCTTAGGTAAAATGGTTTGAGAAAAAATGGTGCCTCAAGCAAAAATGTATGGGACCCCTTACATTTTAATTCTATACTGATAGTAAAGTGCCATTTTATACAGAGATAGAAGTAGTTAATAATCTAGTTTCAAAAAACCTCACTCAACCAAAAAGTAATCACACATGCAACTTTGAATTCTGCTTTAGACTTCCCTCTTCAACAGATGCTTTATTTTAAGTCAAACTCCGTTCCTGCTGATAATCATAGAGACAACCTTATGGTGACAATAAACAAGGTTTAAAAGCTATTGAAACACTATTCTGCCTGCGCCATTGCTTCCCAGTAACCAATACAGCTATCATGTCCCTGTACTAGAGCAGTCATCATGTCCCTGTAACACAACACACGTGCAGCCAATATGCCCCAATGTATCAACTGCAGGTATGATGCCCCGCCATACTGTATATAGTGCAGCTACGATGCTCCAGAGCGTGTCTAGTCCCTCCAGTATATCTGATGCAAGCCATCTTGCCCTACAGTACATACCTAGTGCCAGGGCCGCCACCAGAAATTTTGGGGCCCTTCACCCATCATCAGGCCTGGGCCCACCCACTGGTTGCTGTGCCCGCCCACCTGCCACCCCACCCCCGTGTCCATGCGTGAAGTGTGCTGCGGTGAAAAATGTGCATGGCTCCGACACTGAAGAAAGCGCCATGCACAACGTGATGCTGCAAAAAGTGGGCGTGACCATGGCATGTTGTGGGTGGAGCCAAATACTAGCAAAATACAGGTAGTCCCTGGTTAAAAAATGAGATAGGGACTTGTAGGTCCGTTCTTATCCTTTATCCATGCTCTTTTGTCGCCCTCTTTTCTTCCTGTGCATCTTTTGTCCCCCTTTCCCTCTTTTGTGTCCCTCTGTGTGACCTCATGTTCCCGTCTCATCTCTTTTCTCCCTGTGCCTCTTTTGTCTGTCTCTGTTCCCCCAGTGTTACCTCTTGTCCCCTTCTGTCTCAGCTCATCCTCCTGCCCTAGCCAGGTATTGGTGCCCTCAGTATAGGTATCCAGGCATAGCTTACCCCAGTATAAGTAGCCAGCTATAGGTGGTGCCCCAGTATAGGTAGCCTTGTGTAGATACCCCCAGTATAGATAGCCTGGTATAGCTCGTGCCCCAGTATAGTCCAGCAAGATACAGGTGCCCCAGTATAGATGTTGAACTATAGGTGGTGCCCCGGTATAGGTAGCCTGGTATTGTTGCCCCCAGTATAGGTAGCCTGGTATGGGTCGTGCACCAGTATAGGTTAGGCAGGTACAGACGCCCCCAGAATAGGTAGCAAGCTGTAGATGCTCCAGTATAAGTAACCAAGTATAGGTGGTGCCTCAGTATAGGTATAGTCGCAATCTATATTGTATCTGCCCGCCTCTGGGATGAGAATGTATATTGGGGAGTCCCGTCAGGATCAGAGGTCCATCAATCCTCCACATAAATCCAACACGAACAAAACTTGCCTGTCAGAACTCGACCCTCCAAAGTGCATAAAAGCTTTTTTATTGCATTTAATTAGCAGTAGTACAGCAGCAAACCGACAGCATGACGTTTCGGGCAAAAGCCCTTTCTCAAATGCTCAGCATTTGAGAAAGGGCTTTTGCCCGAAACGTCATGAAGCATCTTCAATTTAATTAGCAGTAGTACAGCAGCAAACCGACAGCATGACGTTTCGGGCAAAAGCCCTTTCTCAAATGCTGAGCATTTGAGAAAGGGCTTTTGCCCGAAACGTCATGCTGTCGGTTTGCTGCTGTACTACTGCTAATTAAATGCAATAAAAAAGCTTTTATGCACTTTGGAGGGTCGAGTTCTGACAGGCAAGTTTTGTTCGCCTCAGTATAGGTAGCCAGGTATAGGTGGTGGCTCAGTATAGGTAGCCTGTAGCCAGATATAGGTGGTGCCCCAATGTAGCGGGCTCACTCATCTGCTCCCCATGTTCAAGCGCTGATGTCACTCTTCTCTCAGTGCTGGAATACGGTGTGCTGGTTAATGAGCCACAGAGGCCCGCAGCCACGCATGCGGCCCTTTCAGCACTTTAGGGGGGGGGGGGCCCAGGGTCCACAGAAGCCCTGGGCCCCTCACTGTGTCAGTTGTCCCCCCCCCCCCCTCCCATTCCTGATGGCTGCCCTGCCTAGTGCTTCCATAAAGCATCTCAGTGCATATAGTGCAGTGATAATGTCCCCAGTAATTAGTTATCAGTGAGAGTTACTGTACACTACAGATGAGTCCTAAATTAATGCAGTGAGCCTGTAGAGACCTGGATTCTTAAACCATAGGGTCCTTTCACACCATGTTAGTTGTGTTGCAAAATAATTCTGCATGTTAACCCCCTGCCCATACAATTCTATGGGCCGGTTCACAGTGCTGTGTTGTAACAGATTGCATTATTCTAACTCACTGCATGTAGGCTTTGTATTAAAGTCTATGTCCAGTCTCCACTGCAGTTCAAACTCTCTATAGCGTGTGCATTCTGGAACCCGCACAGTGTGAATCCAGTTTCAGGCCCCGTTTACATCTGAGTGGGAATCGCACAATTCCCGCTCACCGCAAACCGCTAGTGGTTTTTAAAACCGCGTAGCAAATGTTATCCAATGGCAGTGTTCTCACTGCTGTGATCGCAGGCGTTTTGCGATTAGCGATAATCGCAAATGCGTTACCTGCAGCATTTTATCGACGATTCTTGAGCGATCACGATTAGCATGTATAGAACCGCAAATCGCAATCGCTCCCAATACACTTCTGTGTGCAGTGATTGTTCCGCGTCAATTAAGTCCCGCAATATGCTAGCGGTAATCGCTAGCATTTTGCGATTTTAGCTGTGAACAGGGCCTAAAGGTGGCCATACACTGATCCATTCTGGTGTTTGATCGAACAGTAGACTTGATTCTTATATCGAATCTGTTGTGAATCAATTAAAATTTTCCTGGTTCAATGGATGCAAACCAACTGATATCCATCCAGCCTGATATTGAAAAAATGCAGGATGGATCAGGATGTAAACGTATCATAGGTTCTACAAAAAGGGCACATTTCAGTTATATTTTTATTGATTTGATGTTTGTAATCGTCAGCATGGTGGAGGAGAGGGTTGGCTACATGTCTCAATCCCTGAACAGCTGATTGACAGCACAAATCTATCAGAAATCGATTCAAGCTCTGATCAACTTCTCCTCCATCCATAAACTGTTCTCTGGTTAAAAAAAACCCTAAAACGATTGGAATGTCGAATGCACATAGCTCAGTTAGCGTATCACTACCTTAAAGCCTGGAACCCACTACAAATCGCAATCGCTAGCATTTTTAATGAGCGTTTTGTAAGTGATTTCATGAGCGTTTTCTGGCGATTTCGGTAGCGATTTTATAAAGTGTAAGCTTTTTGCCACTGATTTGCGATTAGCGATTTTAATTCTGATTGGTCCTTTCAATTAATTTTCATTTTTTTTTACAGTGTGCAGTAATTTAAAACCGCTTGCAAATCGCTCTGTGTAGGTTTTGACGAGCGATTACGCCAGCATTTACTTTATATTGCAGAAACGCTAACGTTAACGCAAAACGCTAACGCTCAAAAATGCTGCGTGTCCTGCGATTTTGGTAATCACAATTGCTCCAGTGGAATTTGGCCCATCCATTAATATTAGCTGAGCATTTAGGGAAATCGCTAAAGTTTTGAAAACATCCCTAAACGCTAAAAAAAAACCCCGCTCTGGTGGGTTCCACCCATTAGGCCTCGTGTGACCTCGGGGCCCGCTTGGGGCCGTTTTGGGGGGCTGGAGGGGTCGCAGCATGAGGGGAAAGCCATACTGCACTTCGGCGGGGAGGGGGGACGGTCCACCCCTCCCTCACCTCGGGCTCTCCCCTCTGCGCTCCCCTCCAACGTTGAATAGTTTGTGTATGCAGGCGGCGGGCAGCGGCAGATACATACCTTCCGTGCGTTCCAGCGCGGACGTTTCTCCCTCTAGTGTCTGACGCGACTTTCTGTATAAACAGGAAGTCGCGTCAGAGGCTAGAGAGAGGAAGATCCACGCTGGAACGCACGGAAGGTATGTATCTGCCGCTGCCCGCCGCCTGCATACACAAACTATTCAACGCTAGAGGGGGGCGCAGAGGGGAGAGCCCGAGGTGAGGGGGGGGGGGGGAACCGTCCTCCCTCCCCGCCAAAGTGCAGCATGGCTTTCCCCTCATGCTGCGACCCCTCCAGCCCCACAAAACGGCACCAAGCGGGCCCCAGGGGGGGCCCGCTCAGTGTTTCTGCAGGGGGGCCCGGTGGGACCTTGTTACGCCCCTGCCCCCATCTGATTGGTCGCGTGCCAAAGCTTCCCCTCTGACTTGCAATAGGGATGGTTAGAAATGCCCATTTCCGATTCTGTGAAAAGTCCAATTTTTGCCCATACCAATTTTCGTTTTTCCGTTTTGTTTTTCTTTTGTTTGTTTTTGATTTCCAATTTTCTGCTTTTCCAATTTCCAATTTTTGAGGAGTATTTTATTACTTATTTTTTGCACCAGAGAATGCAAAAAATTGAAAAAAAAAATGGGAAAAACGAAAATTGAAAAAACAGAAATCGGTAAATGGCAAATTGGTCTGAATTAATCGGGGTGGTCCAATTTTTTTATTTTTTTTTGCATTCTCTGGTTGGTCCAATGCTTCCAAACTCTGTAATTGGGCTAAAACTACGGAGTTGCGTTAAATCTGATTTCCACGGAATTCCGATTTCCATTTTCCGATTGTACAGTTTAATTCCACAGAATGCAAATGAGCCTTCCTAACTTGCAATGGAGATCTATCGCCGGTGATGGTTTTATATGGGGGGTATATATGATATGAGGTATATATGATGGGGTATACATATATATCTGCGTTTCCGGAAGCGTTGGGGCATCCTACAAAATTTGCACCCTTTCAGGCCTAAGGCCTTGTTCCTACTATACGTGCTGCCGTGCGTACATGACGGCAGTGCTTATAGTGTCCGGCACGCAAGAACGGCAGAAGGGCATAGACAGCCTTTCTACCGTTCTCATCTACTGCGCTGCGCGGCCGTGCGATGCGCTATCGAACCGCTGCATGCATTTTTTGCGAATCGCAGGGCTGACCCATTCACTACAGTGAATGAGATCAACAGGGCAGCGCATAGCGACACAGATGGCTTGCGATCGTTTGCGTTGCATTCCAATCGCACGGCCACCTGCACAAAATAATCTGAACTTGGCCTTATTCTCACCTTCCTTCACATTTCTGTGACAGCAACTACTGGCATGCATAACAATGGGCTTATAGACTTCCTATGTTTAGAACGTGCATGCCATAAAAAAAAAAAAAAAAAGACGCGTTTTGTGTGTTATCGTCACACTCAGCTGCAGATCGCTAGGCGGCTGGTTAAACAATTCCACGTAACAGTAAAGAACAAAAAAAAACCTCTGTCTTTGAAGATTGCACCACCAAATGGCAATTAACACCCCGGCATCTGGCGTACGCCGCAATCTCGCCGGCGCACCGCTACCTCCCCTGAATTTCCAGAACTTCATCAAAAGCCTCTCGCTCATCTGTTTCTTCCACTTGAGGAATCCGGAGGCCCTCCCCCTCCCATCGATCACTCGGCAGCCCGTGGCGTCCACTCCGCCTCCGCCGCCGCGACGCCTCGTTCCATCTAAATTAACCGAATTATGAAAGTAATCTAATTTGGTAGCGCTCATTACGAGGAGCTTAGCAGCTCAGCGCATAGCAAAATACAATGCTTCATTGTAAACACGTTTGATTGATGGCCCAGACCCCCTTGGGGGAATTGTGTTCTATAATTAACTAAGGTCACTTTGCTGTGTAATATTAATGACTCTCATTTTATTATGCAAATGAAGCACGGCATGACCAATATCGTGGCCACTACTGGCACAGAGGAGAGAGAAAAAGCAATTTTCTACATGTAGCCGTATGACTGGAGCAAAGGCAATTAAAAAGTGAAAAAAGGTAAGTGTACCTGTCTTATAAAACAAACTTTAAAGGACGCCTAAAGTAAGAGGGATATGGAGGCTACTATTTTTATTTCCTTTAAATAAAGTGGACCTGAACTCTTGCACAGGACACAAGGAAAACGTAACAGAAATGCACCCTGTATGTATTTAATGAGTTTAACTTGTGTAATTCCCCCTCATTTGTGTCTAATAATCACTAGTTGTAATTTGACCCCCCCCCCCCCCTGTGCCACATGACTGCCTATGGCAGATAAGCAGATAAGTCCATTTGAAAACACAGAGTGAAAACAATATGGCTGCTTCCATTAATCAGGGAGTAGAAGCAGTGCAGATTTATTTTAGGATTTTTATCAGCTGTAATTAATATTTTTGTTTAACTACCTGCGGACCGACGCAGTTTAAATCTACGGCAGGCGGGTGGAGCTGCAGTTCTGACCGGACGTAAACTCTACGACCCATTTACCCCACGTCCCCGCCCGTTCCCGCAGCTTTCTCCCCGCCGCAATGTGCTGCCCTGCCGCCTCTATGACGGCAGAGCACTGTGAGCCGGGCAGGAGGCGTTTTCATTGGCTCCTGGCCCTGCCATTCCTGTAAGCCGTTCCCATTGGCTTACATTGAGTGACAGGGTCAGGAGCCAATGAAAGCGGCTCCTGACCGGCACACAGCGCTCTGCAGTCATAGCGATGGCAGAGAGAGCAGCCTGCGGCGGGGACAGAGCGGCGTGTCCGGCAGAAGGGTCAGATTTTAGCGGCGATTCGTCGGGAAGCGGCGGTTTACTGTACCAGCACCCTCTGGTCCTTAAGGGGGCAGAGGGTGCTGGTACTGAAGTGGTTAAAGAGAACCCGAGGTGGGGATCGTAGAAAGAAATCTATACACAGAGGCTGGGTCTGGCTATAGTGCCCAGCCTCTGTTGCTAGTTGAATCCCCGCTAAGTCCCCCCTGCGCTCCGCTCTCCCCCATAAATTACGGCCGCGCTCTCAGGGATTGTTTACCTTACTAATGTCACTCGCGCTGCTCCCCCCGCCTCCTGCAGAGCGCCGGTCCCCGCCTGCGTCCCTTCCCTCCAATCAGCGGCGAGAGAAGGGATGTGGGCGGGGACCGGCGTTCTGCAGGAGGCGTGGGAGCGCCGTGAGTGACACTAGTGAGGTAAATACAGCCCGTTGCGACACGCCGCGTGTCGCCAGCACTGCTGTAATTTATGGAGAGCGGAGCGCAGGGGGGACTTAGCGGGGATTCACCTAGCAACAGAGGCTGGGCACTATAGCAAGACCCAGCCTCTGTGTATAGATTTCTTTCTACGATCCCCACCTCGGGTTCTCTTTAAAGGTGTTGTGTGTTGTTGTGTATCTGTTGTGTTGTGCTGTTGTGTATCTTTTAGAGCAGAGAGGAGTTCTGAGTTCAGGTCCACTTTTAAACAATGCACATTGCCTTTCCTTTTAAGCAATACCAGTTGCCTGGCAGCCCTGCTGATCCTCTGCCTCTAATACTATTAGCCATAGCCCCTGAACATGCATGTAGCAGATGAGGTGTTTCAGACTTTAAAGTCAGATCTGACAAGACCAGCTACATGCTTGTTTCTGGTGTTATTCAGATACTACTGCAGAGAAATAGACCAGCAGGGCTGCCAGGCAACTGGTATCGATTAAAAGGAAATAAACATGGCAGCCTCCATATACCTCTTACTTCAGTTTCCCTTTAAGGACATACTTACCTAAAGACTGCCTCCCTGCTTCCCAAGAGTGCAAGAACATGCATGCCAACAGGGACATCTAGTGGCCAGAAATTCATAGGGGGCCTGATTCAATCTTGTGCATTAAAATTGTTGCCCTACATTTGTTGATTGCCGGCAGAAATAGCTCCAGTCCAATGGGGTCCGCAGTACTGCAGTAGAACAGACCTGGGTACTTATCCGTTAGCTGGGCGCATCCTCTAGGTGTAGCGATAATTACTATTTACCCCCCCTCCAGGCCGCCATGGATAGTAGGGAAAGATGTAACTGTGCTGGAGTTCTATCGCCACCTAGAGGATGCGCCCGACTAACGAAAAAGAGCCCAGACCCGATCAGGCTCTTCTATTTTCGCCGGAGCCCTGAGGCAGAAGATGGTACTGTGCCTGCCCTGGATCCAAAAAGTAAATATTGCCGAGGGCTACAGGCGCTGCTGCGTCTGTGTGGTGTCGGCGGATTGGAGACTGCCATATGTATTTCCTTTTAAACAAAACAGATTGCCTGGCTGTCCTGCTGGTCCTCTGCCTTCAGTACTTTAAGCCATAGACCCCGAACAAGCATGCAGCAAATCAAGCATTCCAGACTCTATTATCAGATCTGACAAGATAAGCTGCATGCTTGTTTCTAGTGTGATTCAGACACTACTGCAGCCAGTAGATCAGCAGGGCTGCCAGGTGACTAGTATTGTTGAAAAGGAAATAAATGTGGCAGCCTCCATATACCTCTCACTACAGTTGACCTTTAAGGTATGCCTCCATGCTTTGTTCAACTGACACTTGTCCCAACATAAAGGGCAAGTGGCTGTTGCCCACCTTTCTGTGCATCAAAAAAAGAGATGAGAGTAATGGGGGTGGGGGGGGGGGACTTATGGTGGAGCCTAGAGACCCCCCCCCCCTTTAATAATAAGAGGGCCCACAGATATTCACCCCACCCACATATTTAGATAAGGAGATTCATTCCTGACCCCTGACCAATATACTACGTAGGGTTGAAAAGTAAAAAAGGCACCAAAAACATCAACACCACAAAAAGGGATTTTAATAAAATAAACAGCAAGTTTTTTAAAGTGGACCTGAATTCAGAACTCTTCTCTTCTCTAGATGCACAACAGCATAACAACCTTTAAAGGGACACTTAAAGGGGAACTGAAGAGAGAGGTATATGGAGGCTGTCATGTTTATTTCCTTTTAATCAATACCAGTTGCCTGGCAGCCCTGCTGGTCTATTTCTCTGCAGTAGTATCTGATTAAAACCAGAAACAAGCATGCAGCCAGTCTTGTCAGATCAGACTTATAAGTCTGAACTACTGAAACACCTGATCTGCTGCATGCTTGTTTAGGGGCTATGGCTAATAGTATTAGAGGCAGAGGATCAGCAGGGCTGCTAGGCAACTGGTATTGTCTAAAAGGAAATAAACATGACAGCCTCCATATACCTCTCTCTTCAGTTCCCCTTTAAGTCTGTGGAAAAAAATGAGTTTTACTCACCTGGGGCTTCCAGCAGCCCCCTGCAGCTGTATTGTGCCCAGGTGAGGAAAACTCATTTTTTCCCACAGACTTAAGTGTCCCTTTAAACAAAAAAACACTTATTTGTTACAGCTGATACAAATCCTAAAATAAATCTGCACAGTTTCTACTTCCTGATTCATGGAAGCAGACATATTGTTTACTGCCTGTGCTTTCTAATGGGCTTATTTGCCATAGGCAATCATGTGACACAGGGGAGGGATCAAATTACAACTTGTGATTAGACACAAATGAGGGGAAATTAAACAGGCTAAACTCTCTAAGGCCTTGTTCACGTTATATCTGTTTTTGTAAAATTTTAAGCGTGGGCGATTTTCAAAATCTCCCTGAAAGCACTTGTGCAATGATCCTCTTTGAGAGAGTTCATATCAGAGCTGTTCGTTTGCGATCCACTTTAAAAAGCGGTGCTAGGGCCATTTTTGAGGCGATTTGCCTCAATGGAAGGTATAGGAGAAACACAAAACGCTCACAAAATCGCATTGACAAGTGATTGCGTGAACGTTTAAAAAAAAAAATACTTTGTATTTATTGTTTCCGGATTTTTTTTTCCAGATCAAAAGACGGAAGCGCTCTGCAAAAGCGCTTACAAAAACGCCCACAAAAACGAGCGAACGCGCATAAAATCGCCAGCAGAAGCTTAAAAAAAAGCGGGGAAAAAAAGCCCTCCACAAATGATCACGTGAGCCGAACACAATGTGAACAAGGCCTAAGGGCCCATTCACACTAGAAGCGCTTTTCTGCGCGTTTTGTGATTGATTAGCGTTTTTAAAATCGCTCCCATTCACGTACATTAAAATTGCGGAAAGATCGATGTGTTTTTATGATCACGTACGCAAAAATCGCTGTGATTTTTTCCATGATTTTTACCGTGATTTTAATGAGTGACTGGGAGCGATTTTAAAAAACGCAAATCAATCGCAAAAAGCTCAGAAAAGCGCTTCTAGTGTGATTGGGCCCTAAATGCAATCAGGGTGCATTTCTCTTTGTTTTCTTTCTGTCCTGTGAGAGAGTTCAGGTCCACTTTAAGATCTCTGACTAAAATCCGGCATCGTTATACACATCAGTTTTACCGACGCTTGCAGTTTTTATACTTTCTTTTAAATCAGGTGCAGCATGGAGCTCGGATTATTGAATATACAATATAAGGACATTGCCTTTTATTGAAAAACCAATGGAACTCTTGTAGCTACATCTTGTGTGAGGTTTGCTGGTAAATGAGTCACTCGCCGTCCCCTTATTACTACTGGACATTCCGCATGTGAGTTTCCTTCACCACTCAGTAATAAAACACACACAAAAACAAGCTGATAATCAATAAACAATGTGTATTCTATGATTAGTCACTAAACAGGATAACGCTGCATAATAAGTGCTGTAACATGAGAACGCATCACATGTGTACACTTATGTACAGTGCAAAACTTATTCATAAGCAGGCTGTTTTACTTAATTTATTTTGCTGCCTGAGAAGGTTATTTTCTAGGCATGGAAGTGGCAGCTTCTGTCTTGTCGGTTGCTTGTCAGGAATATAGGAAATATCACTGATAAGTTACAACCATACAAGTTTTCCTGACAGAATACAACTTCTGAGGGCAGGGAGAGATAAAATACATGAACTATTGACCTTTTTACGAACTCTGGGACACTTATTAGGCTGCTACTGAGCAGAGCCAACAAAACATTCAATATAGTTTGTAAATGTTTAAATATAAAATAAAACCATGAGATATCTAAAAAAAAAAAAGTCATTTTTAGGAGTAGGAGGATAAATACAATTGTTTATCTCATCAGTTTATTTTCACATTGGGTGCACTTTAACCACTTAAGCCTATCTGGACGAAAATATCCGTCCAGATAGGCTGTGCTGCTGCCAGTGTGTGGTGTGCGTGATCGCGCGCACTCTTGCCGCTAGTGTTGGGCGAACATCTGGATGTTCGGGTTCGGTGTGGTTCGGCCGAACATGCCCCTGATGTTCGGCATGTTCGAGCCGAACCCCGAACCCAACCCGAACATGTCCCTTTGGGGCCCCTATAGGGTCCCAGCATAAAAGGAGAGCATGCCCCGAGTGCGGGGGGGGGGGTCGGAAATGCCCCCCACCCCTCCCCGCTAAGCTCTCCCTTCTGCCGGTACCCTATAATTAAATTTAAGTGCCCAAAAGTACCTGAGGAGGAGGAGGGCAGGAAGAGGGAAGCCGGAGTTCTTGGGCGCTAGTACCATCTGGTGCTTCCGCCCTCTCTTGACGCACTTCCTGTTTACATTTGAAGTCGCGTCAAGAGGGCGCAGAAGTACCGCGATGACGCGAACGAGGGTACGCGTCATCTACATGATGACACGTACCCTCGTACGCGTCATCGCGGTACTTCTGCGCACTCTTGACGCGACTTCAGATGTAAACAGGAAGTGTGTCAAGAGAGGGCGGAAGCACCAGATGGTACTAGCACCCAAGAACTCCGGCTTCCCTCTTCCTGCCCTCCTCCTCCTCAGGTACTTTTGGGCACTTAAATTTAATTATAGGGTACCGGCAGAAGGGAGAGCTTAGCGGGGAGGGGTGGGGGGCATTTCCGACCCCCCCCCCCCCCCCGCACTCGGGGCATGCTCTCCCTTTATGCTGGGACCCTATAGGGGGCTATGTTCGGCCGGACACGGCTGTGTTCGGCCGAACAAAGAAGGCCTGTTCGGGTTCGGGCAGCGTGCCCAAGCACCCTCCCGAACACCATGAGGTGTTCGGGGGGTGCCGAACCGAACCCGAACAGGCCAAAATCCGGGCGAACCCGAACAGTGGCGAACACTGTTCGCCCATCACTACTTGCCGCCTGTCGTTAGCCCTGAGATCAATGAATGGGAATATAATTTCCATTCATTGATCTAAGTCCCCCGCAGAAAAACAGACGGCCTCTTATCTTATCAGGCTGCGGTCTTTCTGCAGAAAAAAAAAAGTTTTCCGTCTTCTGAATGCTTCCTGGAAGCGAGATTGTTTGCTTCAAGATTGTTTGCTTCCAGGACTTTTTGACTACAATTAATAAAACTACACCCACATACATTTTTTTATTAAATAAATACATTAAATTACATTTAAAATTTGCTGTTTCCCTCCCACACAACGAAAATTACCCAAATAAAAATCTTAATAAAAAAAATTAAAATTAAAAAGAAAAAAAAATTGTTTCCTAAGGGTCTGAACTTTTTAAATATGCATGTCAAGAGAGTATATTAATATATTTTTTTTTAATTTATAAGCTTGTAAATAATGATGGACGCGAATTGAAAAAAATGCACCTTTATTTCCAAATAAAATATTGGCGCCATAACTTGTGATAGGGACATCATTTAAATGGTGTAATAACTGGGACAAATGAGCAAATAAAATACATACCGTAGGTATTAATTACGGTACCATGTATTAATATCAAACTATAATGGCCAAAAACAGAAATAATGAATTTTTCCATTTCTTTCTTAATCTTCCTGTTAAGATGGATTTAGAATAAAATAATTCTTAGCAAAATGTACCACCCAAAGAAAGCCTAGTTAGTGGCGGAAAAAACAAGATATAGATAATTTCATTGTGCACAACATAGCACACAAGTGATTTCCCCCTCCCCCCTTTTCATGATTGGCTGGCTGGGGGGTGGGAGGGAGAGGGTTTAGAGGAAGAGGATTTTAAAAAAAAACACGAACAAAAATA
Source organism: Hyperolius riggenbachi (assembly GCF_040937935.1). NCBI lineage: Eukaryota > Metazoa > Chordata > Amphibia > Anura > Hyperoliidae > Hyperolius > Hyperolius riggenbachi. The sequence goes on along the minus strand of NC_090653.1, from coordinate 62,209,738 downwards.
TTTATAAAAAAAATAAATAAACATGGGGGGAGCGATCAGACCCCACCAACAGAGAGCCCTATTGGTGGGGTCTGATCGCTCCCCCCATGTTTATTTATTTTTTTTATAAATATTTTTGTTCGTGTTTTTTTTTTAAATCCTCTTCCTCTAAACCCTCTCCCTCCCACCCCCCAGCCAGCCAATCATGGCGATCAGCTCTCATAGGCTTTACCCTATGAGAGCCGATCGCTCTCTTGTCCCCCAGGGGGACAGCCGTGTCACACGGCTGTCCCCAGTGCAGCGCTGCTGCTGATCGCAGCGCTGCACTGTATAAATAGACGGCGATCACGCCGTCTAACAGCCTCCCGAGCGGCAATAGCCGCTCGGAGTCTGAAGGCGGGGCGGAGCTCCGCCCCCCCAAGCAGGAGATGCACGTGCAGCCTGCGCGCGATCTCCTGCAAGACAGAGCCCCAGGACTTTATGCCAATTGGCATTAGGCGGCCCTGGGGCTGCCGCCGCGGCCACGCCCATCGGCGTGACGCGGTAGGCAAGAGGTTAAATTGATATTTCTTATTTTCAAATGTTAATGCTGTATGGAGGAAAATAAGGCAGGATAGAAAGGACCAGTGTGGATGAGTTATAAAACCTATTTTTCTTATGAAATATTTATGGTATAGACTAGGTGTGTGTCAGGGTCATGATTAGGAAGTGGATTAAATGTCCCACTTTCTTATCTCATAAAGTTGGGAGGTACGGGATTAGCCACTTGTTTCTTTCAGGAGTGTGATTTAGACAATACTGATGCATGAATGAGCAGAAGAAAATTACCCAAATAAAATTTTTAATATAAATAAACATTACAATAAAAAAAAAACATAAATAGTTACCTAATGGTCTGAAATTTTTTAATATGCATGCAAAGAGGGTATATTACAAACATTTTTAAAATTATAAGCTTGTAAATAGTGATGGACGGAAACCTGAAAAAAATGCACCTTTATTTCCAAATAAAATATTGGCGCCGTACATTGTGATAGGGGCATAATTTAAGATGGTGTAATAACTGAGACAAATGGGCAAATAAAATACATAGGTTTTACTTATGGTAGCATGTACTATTTTAAAGCTATAATGGCTGAAAACTGGGAAATAATGATTGTTTCCATTTTGTTTCTTAATATTCCTATGAAACTACATTTAGAAAAAAAATAATTCTTAGCAAAATGTATCACCCAAAGAAAGCCTAATTGGTGGCGGAAAAAACAAGATATAGATTAATTCATTGTGATTAGTAGTGATAAATTTATTGTCGAATGAATGGGAGGTGAAAATTGCTCAGATGCATAAGGTGAAAAATCCCAGCGGGCTGAAATGGTTAAAAGGAAATAAACATGGCAGCTTCCATATACCTCTCACTTCAGGTGCCCTTGAGGAACAGGAGCACAAGGAAGGGAGCTATATAAGAAACTTTTTTATCGCAGTGGGAGTTGTCATAGTCACCTATGTGGGGGTCCTTAATGCAGTCCTGCAGTGACACAGCAGTCATGCACGTACTTACAGGCATTGTGTTGGGGTATTCGGAAGTCCATTGTATTAGCATGGAGGCGCAGATGGGCGAATGGAAATTTAACGTCAGAGATATGTTTTCCTAGCGTGGGCACACAGGGGTACAGCTTGTTTTTTTATTTGTGAATGAGCTCTTTGTTAGCTTGTGTCAAGTAACTTTGAAAGGGTTGTTCTGCTTCACTACAAAAATCCATATCACTTTACAAGTCATTTTGTGACTGAATGACATAAAATATTATTTTTCAATTTGAGGCTACAGCTGCTATAACTTTTTTGAGAGACAAGTTGGAAACCATGGCAACAGATTATGGCTTGGTGTTAATGCTCCCATCCAGAAGTTTCTATTCAACCAATGTCTCCCTCTCTCTAATCATACAAGTTATGTAGAAAACTGCCTAACGACTGCTCCATGGTGTGATCAGCGTGACAGCCCCAGGACCACTCCACGCACATTGGTGTGAGCAGCGCGGCAGCCCCAGGACCACTCCATGCCGATTGGTGTGAGCAGCACTGCGGCCCCAGTACCACTCTGCACCGACTGGGGTTAGACGTGCGGCAGCCCCAGGACCACTCCATGCCGATTGGTGTGAGCAGCACTGCAGCCCCAGGACCACTCCACACCGACTGGTGTGAGCAGCGCGGCAGCCCCAGGACCACTCCACACCCATTGGTGTGACCAGCGCGGCAGCCCCAGGACCACTCCACGCCCATTGGTGTGAGCAGCGCGGCAGCCCCAGGACCACTCCATGCCGATTGGTGTGAGCAGCACTGCGGTCCCAGGACCACTCCACGCCCATTGGTGTGAGCAGCGCGGCAGCCCCAGGACCACTCCATGCCGATTGGTGTGAGCAGCGCGGCAGCCCCAGGACCACTCCGCACCGACTGGGGTGAGACGTGCGGCAGCCCCAGGACCACTCCATGCCCATTGGTGTGAGCAGCACTGCAGCCCCAGGACCACTCCGCACCGACTGGGGTGAGACGTGCGGCAGCCCCAGGACCACTCCATGCCGATTGGTGTGAGCAGCACTGCAGCCCCAGGACCACGTCACACAGACTGGTGTGAGCAGCGCGGCAGCCCCAGGACCACTCCACGCCCATTGATGTGACCAGCGGGCAGCCCCAGGACCACTCCACGCCCATTGGTGTGACCAGCGCGGCAGCCCCAGGACCACTCCACGCCGATTGGTGTGAGCAGCCCCAGGACCACTCCACGCCGACTGGTGTGAGCAGCCCCAGGACCACTCCACGCCGACTGGTGTGAGCAGCGCGGCAGCCCCAGGACCACTCCACGCCCATTGGTGTGAGCAGCGCGGCAGCCCCAGGACCACTCCACGCCCATTGGTGTGAGCAGCGTGGCAGCCCCAGGACCACTCCACGCCGATTGGCGTGAATGGCTGGGAATGGGGATTGCAAGAGAACACGTACGCTGATGCGCGTGCATCTCCGCGAGAGTGACAGAGCTCCGCCCCACCTTCAGTCTACCAGCTGCGATCGCTGCTCGGAGGCTGATAGACTACGAAACTTATAACTGTGATCTAAGGCAGCGCAGTACTGGGGACAGCCGTGTCACACGGCTCTGTAGGCTGAAGCCTATGACAGCTGATTACACTGATTGGCTGGCGGGGGGTGGGAGGGGGGATTAAAAGAATATAAAGAAAAATAGGAAAATGTATTAAAAAAATAAACATCCTTGGAGCGATCAGACCCCACCAACAGTAAGCTCTGTTGGTGGGGAGAAAAGGGGGGGAGGGGAATCACTTGTGTGCTGAGTTGTACGGCCCTGCAGCGAGCCCTTAAAGCTGCAGTGGCCTATTTTGGTAAAAATGACAAGGTCACTAGGGGGGTTTAAGACCACGGTCTTCAAGAGGTTAAAGATATCACAGTATAATACTTTTATTTTGAAGAAAAGAGCCTGACTGCTGCTGTGCTGTGTCCTCCTTCTCCCAGGGCCCTTATGAGCCATGCTGCCCTCTGCAAGGGGAGGGGAAGCATGGTTGGGCTGCCACTTGCCACCCCTCCAATCAGAATACAGAGCAGGGAGGGGTGTGGCTGAGTCAACACTCACCAACACCCCCAATCAGGATGCAGATAAAAGAGGAGTGTGGCTGAGTTGCAACTCACCAACTCTTTCAATCAGAATAGAGGGAAACTGTAGTGTACCTAGGGGAAGGCAGGGAGAGTGAGCTGCCCCAGGGTACACTATGAGAAGGGGCGATACACTGACACAATTAGCTTCACCTTGTCTCAGCTAACAGCAGAATTTGCTCAATGACGTGGTGGTGGTGGTGGTGTGTGTGTGGGGGGGGCAATGTCACTCCCCCTCCCTCTCCATGGGCCGTCTCCAGGTGCAGAGTACATGGTGTCCAGCATGGCTTGGGTGATATATAGTCTCAACTGCTGTGCCTCTGTCCATCCTTGTCAGTTCCAGCTGTAGTTTTTGTGGCTACACCTGTTATGGATGTGAAGAGTGTGATGTCCACACCTTGGCCCTTGCAAAATGGGTTCCCAGGCTGTGAGGGTCACCAGAGGTAGGCAAGGGAAAGGGTGTGAACATGTGTGTAAGGGCATCACAGCTTTGCTGGGGGGCCCCATGACTTAAGATTACGCCCAGTGGAATAGCTAGAGACTATAGGGCTTCACAGCAAAATTTTGATAGGGCCATTAGATCTCTTGAACAATGTCACCTGCACCCATAGGTAAACACAGGGGGGATTACAGCTGCCCAGAATCCCCCCTCAGACCAGGGCCTGTGCAGTGTCTGGGGACAGGCACAGGTTGAGACACCAGAATATATGCAGGCATCCTGCAGCTCACAGCCCCACCCCCTTTCTTTCCCTGCTACAGTTGACTTTGGATGGAGAAGCAGCATGTGTACAGAGCATGGAGCGGCAGCGTGTGTACAGAGCATGGAGAGGCAGCGTGTGTACAGAGCATGGAGCGGCAGCGTGTGTACAGAGCATGGAGCGGCAGCGTGTGTACAGAACATGGAGCGGCAGCGTGTGTACAGAGCATGGAGCGGCAGCGTGTGTACAGAGCATGGAGCGGCAGCGTGTGTACAGAGCATGGAGCGGCAGCGTGTGTACAGAGCATGGAGCGGCAGCGTGTGTACAGAGCATGGAGAGGCAGGGTGTGTACAGAGCATGGAGCGGCAGCGTGTGTACAGAGCATGGAGCGGCAGGGTGTGTACAGAGCATGGAGCGGCAGGGTGTGTACAGAGCATGGAGCGGCAGCGAGTGTACAGAGCATGGAGCAGCAGGGTGTGTACAGAGCATGAAGCAGCAGCGTGTGTACAGAGCATGGAGCAGCAGGGTGTGTACAGAGCATGAAGCAGCAGCGTGTGTACAGAGCATGGAGCGGCAGCGTGTGTACAGAGCATGGAGCGGCAGCGTGTTAACAGAGCATGGAGAGGCAGGGTGTGTACAGAGCATGGAGCGGCAGCGTGTGTACAGAGCATGGAGCGGCAGGGTGTGTACAGAGCATGGAGCGGCAGGGTGTGTACAGAGCATGGAGCGGCAGCGAGTGTACAGAGCATGGAGCAGCAGGGTGTGTACAGAGCATGAAGCAGCAGCGTGTGTACAGAGCATGAAGCAGCAGCGTGTGTACAGAGCATGGAGCGGCAGGGTGTGTACAGAGCATGGATCAGCAGTGTGTGTACAGAGCATGGAGCGGCAGCGTGTGTACAGAGCATGGAGCGGCAGCGTGTGTACAGAGCATGGAGCGGCAGCGTGTGTACAGAGCATGGAGCAGCAGCGTGTGTACAGAGCATGGAGAAGCAGCAGGGTGTGTACAGAGCATGGAGCGGCAACGTGTGTACAGAGCATGGAGCGGCAGCGAGTGTACAGAGCATGGAGCAGCAGCATGTGTACAGAGCATGGAGCGGCAGCGAGTGTACAGAGCATGGAGCAGCAGCATGTGTACAGAGCATGGAGCAGCAGCATGTGTACAGAGCATGGAGCAGCAGCAGGGTGTGTACAGAGCATGGAGCAGCAACGTGTGTACAGAGCATGGAGCGGCAGCGAGTGTACAGAGCATGGAGCGGCAGCATGTGTACAGAGCATGGAGCGGCAGCGAGTGTACAGAGCATGGAGCAGCAGCATGTGTACAGAGCATGGAGCAGCAGCATGTGTACAGAGCATGGAGCAGCAGCATGTGTACAAAGCATGGAGCAGCTCTGGGGAACCTAACAGGTATGAGCAGAGCCCTGTGCCCTGCTGAATACTTTACTTTCCCCTTAATTAGCAATGTTGGTTGTCTTCATTATTATCTGTATCCAAACTGCTCCTGATCGATCCCGTTGTCGATCGGGAGCAGGTCGAACATTTAGGAAATTGTCAGATCCTGTCAATCGGACTGGAAATTGCATTATGTGTACCCAGCATGATGTCTTCCCATATTATTTTACTGTATTGTGTGTGGCTGAGGGAGACCATTCAGGAATCCCTCCCCCCCCCTTTGAAAATCCTGGGTTTGCTCCTGGCACCTACCCTCTGAATATGAGTTACGTAGTTATTTTGGTTGAAAGAAGACATACGTCCATCGAGTTCAACCAGAGAACAAAAGTACAACACCAGCCTGCTCCCTCACATATCCCTGTTGATCCAGAGGAAGGCAAAAAAACCCTTACAAGGCATGGTCCAATTAGCCCCAAAAGGGAAAAAAATCCTTCCCAACTCCAGATGGCAATCAGATAACATCCCTGGATCAACATCATTGGGCATTACCTAGTAATTGTAGCCATGGATGTCTTTCAACGCAAGGAAAGCATCTAAGCCCCCTTTAAATGCAGGTATAGAGTTTGCCATAACGACTTCCTGTGGCAATGCATTCCACATCTTAATCACTCTTACTGTAAAGAACCCTTTCCTAAATAAATGGCTAAAACGTTTTTCCTCCATGCGCAGATCATGTCCTCTGAGAAGGCCTAGGGACAAAAAGTTCATCCGCCAAGCTATTATATTGCCCTCTGATGTATTAATACATTTAATTAGATCCCCTCTAAGGCGTCTTTTCTCTAGACTAAATAAACCCAGTTTATCTAACCTTTCTTGGTAAGCGAGACCTTCCATCCCACGTATCAATTTTGTTGCTCGTCTCTGCACCTGCTCTAAAACTGCAATATCTTTTTTGTAATGTGGTGCCCAGAACTGAATTCCATATTCCAGATGTGGCCTTACTAGAGAGTTAAACAGGGGCTATATTATGCTAGCATCTCGAGTTTTTATTTCCCTTTTAATTGCATCCCCAAATTTTGTTGACAGGATAATTTACATTCCCATGCAATGTACACTGTGTATAGTCTCTAGCCACTGAGACAAAGTCAGAGGATGACGGAGCAAAGTGAACACATCAAGTACCACCTGGGCCCCATAGCAGTTGCTATGGCTGCTATTGCTATGCCCCTGGTTACGCCCCTGTATTTATGTTCTAAAGTTATGATCTGAAAGGCAGAAATTGTTTGAGAGGAGTTTAATGAAGGCTCTCCGGGTCTCACCTTGCATCGGCTGTGCCTATTTACAAAGGGTCAAACTCAGTATCTGGTGCTGCAATATTTCCCTCTAAGTAAGGTTACTGTATAAGTGACAGATCCATTTCTCTTTAGCCCGCGCTCCAATTATGATAGTTATCAACGCGCAGGTTCCTGGTGTTATTGTGACTTCTGATAGCGCATTTCCAGACACCTGTAGGGATTTCCACCCCAGCATGAGATCCTGCGATCAATAGACACCGTTATCATGAACACACACAAGTGTTGGCTGTCATCACAGTGCTGGACTTAGGCCTGCACTAATTAGTGACTGCTTGTTATCTTAGGTCCACATTCCGCCATTGACTGTCATTGGAATTAGAGCAGCATTAGGTCAGCAGCAGAGCTCATTACAGCCCCTCAGTGGTAGTCTCTGGTGGTCACTGGATCAAGCAGAAGTTTTTCTAGATTGTAGTTCAAGTCGCGGGGTGAGCCTTCAATTCTCTATCATAATACATTGGTACTATAATATGTTCTGCTGGGCACCCTCTCAACAGACACAACTATTGTCTCTATCCCCACCCTTTAGATTGTAAGCCTCTGGCACCCCCCCCCCCCCATTGTTCCCAGCTTGATTATGTAATCTCACTGTCTGACACCCCTCTAGCGCAGAGTTCCCCAACCCTGTCCTCAAGGCCCACCAACAGTATATGTTTTGCAAAAAAACACACTGTAGCAAGGGCTTATGGGAGCTCAGTCTGGGCAGGAGGAGGAAGAGGTTACTAGTAGCCAGAGATTTCAGAGGCAGAGGGGAGGAGGGAGGAGGAGAGGGGACTGAATTTACACACAGGCAAGCTAATAGCATCTCCAGCCCTCAGCCTGTGACAATGTGACAAACAGAACATGGCTGCCCTCATTGTATCACAGGAATAAATAATTATACACTTTTGAAGCTGTTTGCAGCTAGATATGCTATAAACTTTAGATAAGATATATAGACAAGTTACTTGTTATAGTTAGTTTTTCATCTTGAATCCACTTTAACTACCTCTGTGGATTCCCCCCCCCCCCCCCCCCTCCCCAATCAACAGAGTCACATCTTAGTGCGATCGCACCACAACCTGTCGCAGCATATTCCCATGGAGGACAACCATTGCCATTCGGCTGCATTTAAAGCAAACCTGAAGCGAATATAAACTGATGGGATAAAGATTTGTATGTGTAATACGGCTAAGAAATAGAACATTAGTAGCAAAGAAAAAGGTCTCATGTTGTTTTCGAGTAAATGAAGAGTTAAAACACTCCAGTTGTTATCTATGCATTTCTGAGCTCTTCCACCCACTGGGTCCAATACAGTTCTGTTTTCTGTAGCACTTAAAGAGAATCTGTACTCTAACATTCTTACACTACAAAGCATACCATTCTATTCATTATGTTCTCCTGGGCCCCTCTGTGCTGTTTCTGCTGCTGCAATCCTGGCTTGTAATTGCCAGTTTTAGGCAGTGTTTACAAACAAAAGACATGGCATGTAATAGGCTGAGAGGAGCTCAGTCTGTGATTCATACAGAACCTGTGGGGGGCCTGGAGAGGGTGTGTATAGCTTCTATCCTATCACAGAGTAGCACAAACCTGCTTGAGTGCCTGAGCCCGACAAAGCCGTCAGAGAAAAGATTAGATTTTATAACAGAGATAATACAGCCACTGTGCAACTAGGAAAGGCTGCAGTAAGACAGACCATATTAGAACATGTATAGCAACTTATAGGATAGAATAAATAAGGCTGAAAATGTTTTTACAGAGTCTCTTTAAACAGCCAAGAAACAGTGAGAGACAACTTGAGATAAGAATTTACTGCAGGGAAGTGTAAAAAGGGTGATCATTTCTACTTTGTTTTATAGCTTAAAAGTGTGTGGTTTCTAAACTGCAAATATGAAAGAATGATGTAATGTTATAAAACAAATTGCTATATAACTGAAAATTAAAATATTAGACTCTTTTTTTTCTTTGCTGCTAATATTCTATTTGTTATCCTTACTACACATACAGTTCATTATATCATAAGTTTTGAGGGTTTTTTGTTACTGCATGTTTGCTTTTAATTGCCTCCAAATGGACTGGCACTCATAGGCAGTACAAGCAGGCTATTTAGCTTCCCATCTGAAAGAGGCCTACCATATATACTTGCGTATAAGCCTCATTTTTCAACACAAAAAATGTGCTGAAAAGTTACCCCTTGGCTTATATGCGAGTCAGTGGAGCAGAACGGATGGTGGAGCAGGTTTTGTTACTGGCAGGTTTTGTTATTGGCTCTAAGCTGTGCCCGTGCCCCACATCCCCTGCAACATGGTGTGCAGAGTGCGCTGCTCAAGACTACCTGCATCCCCTGGCCTGTGGAGTGGAGCGTGCAAGCAACGTGTCAGCTGTGCAATGATCGGGGATTCTTCCTGTGTGGCAATCGCTGTGTCTCATTTCTATGACGCCATCTAGTGGTGTCTTGATACACAGCTGTATCATCCTTGGGGCACATCTGGCTATGGGGAAGAAGGAATGATTTATACTGGGGGCACATCTGGCTACTGCGGAGAGGGCTATACTGGGAAGGTGCTTATACACGAGTCAATCACTTTTTCCTCTTTTCTAAAGGAAAAATGGGTGCCTCGGCTTATATGCGAGTATATACTGTAATGCTGGGAATACACGATGCATTTTTTCCGCTCGATTCTACGCTCGACCGATTTTATCTTTTTCCATTCACTTCTATGAGCGGTAAAACGATCGAACGTGAGATTGGACATGTTGGAAATGATCTATCAAACCATCTATCTGGAAAAACGCATGGTGTATTCCCAGCATACGTCTGAAATGAGGAGCTATCAGGGTTAAATCTCAGAACAGATAGCTCATTCTGTTACCATCCAGCGCCGAGATACTGGCACATTTAAATCCATACCCTGCGCAATCTAAAAAAATTAATATTTTTTTAATATTTCTGCAACCCAGCCTGGCCTTTTATTGCAGGCGGCGTATATTAAATTATCCCTGCATTAGTAATTGAAAACTAGCATTTAAGTCTCCCTCCTTCCCGCAGTCACATAATCCCTGGCTACAGAGTCGGGGGGCCCCCGCACACCCACGCTAACAACCAGTATGTAAATACAGGATGACTTCCCCACATCGATCTCGAATTCCACTTTGCTTTGTAAATATGTTTGTTGTTTTCTGGTAATAGCTGAGCGATTAGGGGCTGTGGTGCCTGGCAGCGGACATTGATTTTTAGGTATTCAATATCAAATGCAATATATTCTGCTTTTCATCCAAAAGTAATTGCTGCAGTGAAATAGTCCTGCTTTTAAGAGGAAGAATTGGCTTTTGCTGGCACTCTAGAATCTGCTTTTTCCTGAATGCGCCGGCCTGTAAAAAAAAAAAAGGGGGGTATTATACTGAAAGATATCTTATTCCGAACAAATACGTTTTATACATCTCAGCTCGCCGATGAAATAGCGGGTCCATTACCTCCTAACGATTGAGTCTTTGACGGCGTAGGGAAGTACCTAGTGAGGGATTAGTGTATGGCGTTCTGTGTAGACTGTATATAATATTTTGCTTGTGCTGTGCAGATTATATAGTCTTCTTGAGTGCTTTTTCCAGCTGTGTCGTACCCGTTTGACATCCCCGGTCCTTCTGAAGCATGGTGTGAGGTGTGAACGGAAGTATAGAGCAATTTTCTGGTAGAATAGAGCCAGTCAGACACTATGGAACGGACAAAAGATGATTCACTGACGCGGTTAGTTCATATGTACAAATATTGCAGTGTGGTCTTGTTTTTCTAGAGCTAAAAGGCTGTGTTTTTCCGCCTTTCAGACATTCGTCTGAGAAAAGCCTCCATTTATGTCAGTGCATCTGTGATTATTCTGTATACTAACCAAAGGAGGTAAGTATGCACGGGACCAGTGGGCGGGAGCTTAGTGTGGATGGTGCACAAGGCCGGAGGGGGGAGGCAACAAAGGCCATGGCCTTGTGCGGTAAAAAGACCTGCAGCCGCCCTGCTTTGATCTGCGCACCCTGGTTGCAGCCTGAATTCCAGAGTTCTCTGCATATCCCTGACTTCCTGGTGTGTCCCCTGCTTCATCTGCTGTCTCCTCAGGATCTCTTCCTCTGTATGATGACGAGAGGGACATACAAGCTGGTGTGATTAGTGCCAGGGCAGTTTTGTACAGTAGAAAGCATAACTCCTGAGTTTAGTGAGTTTTCATGCACACATTCACAGTATGGAAATATCAACCTCCCGCTGTCAGACAGATTATCGCTTGTCAGCCACTGTTAATGACTTGAGCCCTGCATTCATCCTCTACCCCTTATCTTCCTCTAAATTTATGGCTGGCTTTTTTCCCCTAGGGTAATTTATAGCTGCAGCCATCTGTGTGCTAAAGTTTAACTCTTTCCTGCCCCTTTTTGAGGTGTGTCTCTAAGTGCTAAATTGTCACTATGCTTGTCACTAGTGTATGCAGTATGGGATCCTTCAACTTACCTGTTCTATGTTTTCGATGGGCTTCTCTCTTCAGCTTCTGTACTGCCCTGCCCCCTGTTTGTGGCTCCAACTGCAGCCAGTCAAACATAGGACAAAGAAGCGGCCAGTGCAAGCTCTGTCCACCTGTGCTCCCTGTAATTTTGCGCTCCTGCCCAGATGTGCACAGCAGGCGAAGCTGGGAGTCTTATGGGTATGCATATCTGACAAATACTGCTCATACATGAGAGTCATTTCTCAAGTATGCACGTCCAGGACACCATCGTCTGCTGTGCACATCTGGGAGGGATATCTGCGATATTACAGGGAGTGTTAGTAGACAGAACATGCACTGCTTCCTTGTCGAGCCCTTTCAAACTAATGATCACTAGTCCGGGCATTGGACAGAATGCTGTTGGAGGAGGCGGGGTGATTGGTGACAGTGGGCCTTTGGTGCTGAAAAGTACAAATCCAGCCCTGACATCGCAGTTGTGGGTGGTGGCCAAGTACGGCGGTTGTAATGTGCAGCTGTCGGACTCACCTGTGAGAGGCAATTTAATGTGGGTGGTGCAGTAAGCGTGGGTGGCACCTTGGGGTGGTTGACAGCTTAGTTTGCGCAATTTTCACTAGCGACTCCAAGAATCAGGTCTAGCGCAAGCGTTAATTGCAAAGGAATCATGCAAGAATACAATTGCGTTTCTAACCAAATTGAAATGCATCAATGGAAATAGTGTTCCACAATTTCTATTTTAAAATGCCTACTATTGTGATTTGCAAATCACTTGCATTTTGTGTTACTGGAGCAACCAAATTCTAACTTGACAGAATTCGATTGGACGATTTTTAAGCTGCATAGATTTGCATTCAAAATTTGCATAATCCTGCTTCAATTTGCATCCCATTGACCATTCTATTCTCAACTACTGCAGATATTCAGATTGTTTAGACTGATGCACACTCTTGCCACTCAAAGGGCTTAAAGTATGCATCTCAGGGCTCGTTGATTCTAATATATTGTACAACCTGGATGTTCCCCCTCCTGTGTAGATCTCTTTCACGGCATGTGTTCTGCAATCAGTCCTCATAAATCTCCTATAATGGACCCTTCCTAGGAAGCGGGTGACAATAAATGATGACCTACATTGTTAGATGCTTGGTTATAACTTTATTAAGTTTACACGGAACACAGAGCATCACCTCAAGCAAACCGTAAAAGAGTGACAACAATCTGTCCACTTACATTATCCAGACAACAAGTATCTCTCAATGCGACAATAAAGCAATAATGGAGACCAGTAACGTTCAGCGGAAATAAAGCATAATATTGACTCCCTGGCAGCCACCAGCATCATGTGAGCTTGCTAAGGCAACACCTAAAGGTTCTGCACCTTTCTTATGTAGTGTTGCTATTGCTAAGTCTTTACAGCAACACAGCCACATACCAACCTTAACACCGGGTTTTCTGAGTGAGACAGGCAAAAAGAGCGATGGACATTTGGGCACCAGCACAGGCTGTAATGGGAATTATGGCTATAGCGATGCTCAGAGGGTAATTTGGGCACCGCCAAAAAGACAAAGCCCAAGTTACAAAGAAAACAGGATGGACAAACAGAGGACAACATCAACAGTGGTGGTGTAGAAGCTCCTGGGTCATACCAAACTTCTTTAGTTTGTCTTTGCTGATCTTTCCCCTTGGTTTGTCTCCCAGCTCAGGTCATTGGAGATTGTTGTGTCTTGGAGGCGAATGCTCTGAATGGTCGGAAATGCTGATTTCCGATTCCATCGAAAATCCAATAACTGCATTGTAATACCGATTCTAACTCAAATCCGATACCAATACCTCTTCCGATTTTGATCTCATTTCCGCAGTTTAATGGTTGAACTTAAAAGCTATTTGGTATGCTGCAGTGCAGAATTCTCATGGGAATTGGAAAATGATCAGAAATCCGATCAGAAGCGGTATCGCCATGAGGTATTGACGGTTCGGTTTTTCTCCAAAATCATTCTGAGTTTCCAAATGTTCGATCTGTTTATCTGATTGGCTTAGTCATCCTGAATGCTGTGATTGGTCTAAAATTACCAATTATCATATCTTGGATTTTCGATGGCGTTCTGATTACTGTATTACGATTACCAATTTCCCGATCGGAGATGCGGAAATTTAAATTCCACGGAATCTGAATTTGCATCCCTAGCGAACGCAGGGAGCTCTTTCAACCTCAGTGCTGTCGATGTAGATAGGAGGTGGGGTGACAGTATGCCTCTTGTTTTGGATGTGTTGAGAACCAGCCTGTTCTCCCTATATCAATGGCATATCCTGTCAACCTGCTGGTGGTAAGTTTGCTCATGTTTCTTTGTTACAAGGCCAACGATGGTGGCCTTGAATGTGGCAATGAATGGGCAGTTATTACCAATAAAAGGCAGATATCAGTGCCATGCCAACATTCCCAACAACACAGAGATATTATCAAAGACAAAACAAAAAGAAAGAAGCAATGGGCAGCAATCTAAATAGCATAATTAAGCAGCCATGTGCCCCTAAATAACATGAATAGGCAACTTAATTCAAAACAATTAAGTAGCCACCCCCCCCCCCCCCATAACATAGTTAGGCAGACATGTTTTCCAAATAACATAGTAAGACAACGAGAACTACAAATGGCTGTAATTATGGAGGAATGTCCCCCAAATAACATAATTAGGCAGCATAATGTTCTCCAAAGAATATATTCAATATTCCTCTCCAAATGTCATAATTAAGCAAGCAACATCCACCTCATGTAGTAACCCCCTCCTGACAGTGCTCCACCGCAGTAATTCTCCCATAGTGCCCCATACTATTCCCTTTCACAAACTTGGACAGTTGCCAGCAGAGTATTTATATTACTTTTTTCCATCTTCCTGCAGTGCTAGTCCTGACTCCTGACCAGTGCCTCCTGTCTCACGGTTATATACAGCATCCTGCCACCCATGTGACATGACCATAATGCTCAAAGGCGTGAGGAGAAGAGATGCAAGACTTATATAAAGGACTGGGTAGGCTGCAAGCCGGCACAGGGAGAAGGTATGTATTTCATGCTCTGCTGCCAACTTTAGCATTCCTCCAGGATGCAAAAGGATCATCCAATTTGCCTGGTTCAAGAAACAGTCCTGGTGTTTTTGATATAGGAGCTAGAAATATATACTTCTTCAAATAGAACTTCTTTACATACCTTCCTAATGGATGCAAGATGACTGACATTCCAAATGTGTTCACAACGCAGTTCATATGTGTTTTAGTAAGCCAGGTTTCTAACTAGAGATCCAGGCTGAAAGTGCAGTGCCGCCTTCAGGGCATCACAACCAGCCCTGCTGTATGGGGCCCTAGAAGTCTGGGCCCCAGCCAGGTCAGGAAGATTGTCAGCAAGGGCTTACAAAAAAGCAGACACAACACAGAAGCCCTCTGGTTGTACACAAAACGGTGCTTCTCCTTCACTTGATTGTGTGGCAATGCCCCCTTTCTCTTCTGCCTGTGTGAAGACACACAGCAACTTAAAGAGAGTCTGAAGCGAGAATAAATCTCGCTTCAGACCTCATAGATAGCAGGGGCATGTGTTCCCCTGCTAAAACGCTGCTATCCCGCAGCTTAACGGGGGTCCCTTCACCCCCAAATCCCCTCCATACAGCGGGGAGCGCGTCCGCATTGGGGCAGGGCTAACCGCCGCAGCCCTGCCCCACGCGCGTCTGTCAGACGCGTATCTCCGCCTCTCCCCCGCCCCTCTCAGTCTTCCTTCATTGAGAGGGGCGGGGGAGAGGCGGCGATGCGCGTCTGATAGACGCGACTAGAGGCAGGGCTGCAGCCGTTAGCCCTGCCTCCAGGAAAAGAAGATTTACGACCAAGTCTACGACCAAGGTTTGCGGGGGTGGGTTTGGGGGTGAAGGGACCCCCGTTTAGCCGCGGAATAGCAGCGTTTTAGCAGGGGCACACATGCCCCTGCTAACTATGAGCTCTGAAGCGAGATTTATTCTCGCTTCAGAGTCTCTTTAAAGTTGCTACTGCAGTGCTGTACAGCAAACTTCAAAACAATGGATCAAAGAGGGCTACCAAAGAGGGGGAGGGGAGACCACCAGGGAACACTGTGAGGGGAGGCATTAGACCACCAGGGAATACTGTAAGGAGGAGGAATGATCACTAGACTACTAGAAAAAGTTAAATATTATAAAGGGGGGGGGGAGCACTAGATCACCGGGGGTGGGGGGGGGGGGGTGTTAGAGCACCGGGGAAAATTATAAGGAGTTAGAAGCATGGCATAGGGATCACTGTCGGGTTGGGCTGCAGTCCAATGACGGGGTACTCTGCCTACTAATGCTTGGTGGTATATTCCGCATGAAACACTGCCATTTTTTAGTTTTGTCCGTTCAACAAAGTTTTTTTTTTTCAGCAGATTGAAATTTGGGTTGGCAGGGGGGCGCTGTAGGTTTGACGACGAGTATGGGGCTCAGAAATTTCTGATGGCAGCCCTGTGAAAGGGTACTTCGCTCAGGCTATGCTTCTCATCAGTGCACACTTTACTGTCGTCTTGTTGGCATTTAAAGGACAACTGAAGTGAGAAGCATATGAAGACTGCCAAATGTATTTCCATTTAAACAATATCAGCCCCACTGATCTATTTGGCTGTAATAGTGTTTGGATAACACCAGAAACAAGCATGCAACTAATCTTGTCAGATCTGACAATGTCAGAAACACCTGATCTGCTGCATGCTTGTTCAGGGTCTATGGCTAAAAGTATTAGAGACAGAGGATCAGCCAGGCAACTGGTATTGCTTAAAAGGAAATAAATATGACAGTCTCCATATCCCTCTTGCTTCAGCTGTCCGGCCTCACTACGCACACTTCCTCCTTCAAGCCGGAAGGAGGAAGTGCGCGGTGGTGAAGCTTGCAACGCATCCAATATGACGCATGCAAGCTGTTTGGAGCGCAGGGAGGACGACGGACTTATGGATAACTAATCCCTTGTCATCCAGTCACACATCTGAGGCAATTAAAGCGGATCCCAGATGAAAAACGAACTATAACAAGTAACTTGTCTATATATCTTATCTAAAGTTTAGATAGTTTACACAGCAAATATAGCTGCAAACAGCTTTAATAGAAAATGATTATTTCTTCCTGTGATACAATGACAGCAGCCATGTTGTTTGTAAACATTACACAGAGGCAGGCTTATCTGTATCTTGATCACTAAGCCTGTGAAAAAAAACTAATCCCCCTCCTCCCCTCTGCCTCTGAAATCAATGGCTAGTAACACCTCCTCCTCCTCCTGCCCAGACTGAGCTCCCATGAGCCCTTGCTACTGCCAAGGCTCTCTGAAAACCTGTGGGTGTGGTTTATTTAGTTTATAGGGAATTAGAGTATTAAAGCAAAAACAAAAAAGTATTTGGCTTGAGGAATGCTTTATAAACAATAGGAAAGCAACACAATTCTGCAATGAGTAAAAGTTCACCTCGGATCCACTTTAAAGCCAATGTGTACCGATTTAAAAAAAAGAAAAGTCAGATACTCCCCTAAGGAGAGGGAAGGCTCGGTCCTAATGAGACTTCCCTCTCCTCTCCCGGTGCCCGGTCCCGCTCACGATCCCCCGTTGCAGTGTTCAACCAGTTTGGTCAAATACTGCCGCTTCAGATGTCTTTGGGAGCACTTGGTCTCCCGAAGACGGGCCGCTCCATAATGCGCATGCGCGAGTGCCCACTATGACGCACTCGCGTGGGCCTACGACACACTCGCGCGTGCGCAGTAAGGAGCGGCCCGTCTTCGGGAGCCCGAGTGCTCCCGAAGACTTCCGAAGTCCCCCGCGGCGGGGGATTTGAACGGAGGATCCACCGGGAGAGGAGAGGGAAGGCTTATTAGGACCGAGCCTTCCCTCTCCTTAGGTGAGTATCTGACTTTTTTTTTATCGGTAACTATTCACTTTAAGCCTCATTTAAATCACAAATTAGAGTCCTTAGGGCCTCGTGACTACTCATGAGCCCATCACTGGTTCTTTAACAACCATAGCAAGAGATGGTTCAGGTGGGGGTCTAATTTTTGTGGAAGATGTTTATCTGTACCATAACATTAGTGCACATTCCAGTTCAGCTACTAGTGATGTAAAACTTGCATGTGGGTATGCAAGAACTCTATAATAAATGCTTTCCAAGATTTTTAAATAATAGTTGCCATGTGCAGTGTTTCTTTGAGGTTCCTGCTGAATCCCCCAGTCTCTCCCTATGCTTCTGGCGGCTAAATACCCTGTGGATCTCCTATGCACAATATATCTTTCTTTCAGGAGTGATTCAGATTTAGATGAAACAAACCGTGGTCCATTGTCAGACACTAATTCCTTTGGGTTTTCTTTCCTGCTGAAAAGTGTTCAGTAGCAGAGGTTACATGAGAAATAAATGCAATCTCCGGACATTTACAGCACCAGTCTTTAAAAGTTGTAGTAAATTGGTGGTCCACCGCTATAGCTGTGAAAGTACTAACAAGGCTTTCAATGAAAAATCCGGAAAAGTTATTGGCTGGCATGCTAGAGTACTAGTAACAGCAGATGAGTTGTAATCATAATTGGTAACACAAGACTGCATAGCAGTTACCAATTGGACATCCAAACCTGGCCAACTGTTTTGCAAAACGTCCTGAAACTGGACTTGAATTACACATAGGAGACAAGCTTGTTTAAATTCACGCACTTGAATTTTAACAAGCTTGTCTCCTATGTGTAATTCAAGTCCAGTTTCAATATCAGTAGAGTCAACCACTAATAATATATATATATATATATATATATATATATATATATATATATATATATATATATATATATTAAAGTGTTGACATACATTGCTAAGAATTATGGGACATGTATTATGGGATAGCCAATGTTGGCTGCCCCATAAATGACCCTGAATGATACCAGTAAAGGACACCAAAGATTAGACCAAACCACCAAAATTTTTCATCATTGGCATCAATGGAGTTTTGTGACCTTCCAAATCCAGAACATTGTAACTTGCTGAGCCAAATAGCCCACAAACCAAACAAAAGCTTAGGTAAGCATCAAAAGCTACTACTGGACCCTGTGGCAAACCTTTAAGATGTTTGCCAGGCAAGTTTTGTTATTGTAGCAATAAATGATAATACTGTATACCTTTGTGCAATGATGGTGCAATGATGCCACCCAAAATCTTCCACCACTCAGAAGCAATAAAGGCTGTATTACCCAAGTAGTCCCGATATACCCAGAGTAACTGATATCCAGATTCTTACTTTCTATATTAACTTGGTTCAGTAACCATTTCCTTGAATTATGGGAAAATATAATAAGCATCGCTTAACTATATATGGGACAGCTAAACACCACCCAGTAGCTTCTCCTGCACCACGCCCATTCACTCCTCTGACTGATCAGCAGTGGTAGCCAGAAAGGAGTAGACAGGAAAGAGAAAAGCCTTACTTCTTCAGCAAAGGACTATTTCAATTCATCAGTGTATGCAAAGCATCATGTGTAGAGCCTTTTGGGGGTTATTTACTGCTAAATGAGGACAACCAGATCCGTATTTTAACTGTGACTGCAGAAATACGACCGAAAAGACATATTTATGCTTCATCCTTGAAAACCGGTTTAAATAATACGAACACAAGCAATTTTTGTATACAAGTCAAGTTTCCCTGAGGTAGCCAATGTTGTTGTTTTTTTCCCTTGATTATTCCAGGTTTAGTTTGTGATTGTGCTACACTGATTGCCTTCCTGGTTCACAAAAGCAAAAAGAAACAGCATTATCTGCCTTTGTCACTGCCTTTCAATTACACCGTGATTTGTGCAATTCAAGGTTGTGTCAAAACCGTGAGCAGAGGTAGGAGGCGGAGCAGACACAGACATCCATTTTCTTGGAGTGGCTCTAGACATCTTTGACCTTGAGAAGGTCACGGTTACTTCTTCAGTACGGTGCGTAGAAAGAGAGAGAGAGAAAGAGAGTCCTGCCGCAGGAAGCTGCCTGGTACTACCCCGTGTAATACCATTTCTTGGATATCTGTACCGTAAAATTACACTGCAGTCGATGGCAGGCCACGCTATGTATTCAGCAAGGCTTGTGTATATATTTACAGTGGCGAAAAAGCAGGAGGAAATAACAGTGTCTACTGGGGCTGATAGCCCGCCGTCACTGCAGATTCTGATGAATCGGAGTGCAGAGGGTCAGCGAGGAGATGAAAAGCATAAAATAAATGCTATTCCTGTTAAGGGAAGCGTGAACGACGCTTTCTGCCTTTTTTTGGCTGCATTTTCTTTAATACCTCCTGAGAAACGTAATCATTTTCCACATCAGTATTCAGAGTAAAGATAATTTTTAACTGAAGATATCATGGTTTTCAACAAGCGCGTCATAGGCTTTGTTGTTGATAATTCACCTGAAAGTAATTTTTGATTTCTTTTTCATCGCTTGTGGTGTATTACGCAGCGTGTTTTTTTATTATGATCATATGCCACAGGATTCTGTGGGGCTCATTTACAAAAAGCACTACGTAATATGTTGGCGCTTTATAAATACAATAAATAAATAAAATAAATAAAAAGCGGTTTTAGGGCCCATTCACACTTAGGTGATTTGCGGGAGTTCACCACTAAATCGCAGAATCGCAATGTTAACTATGTGGCATTGATCTCACTGCTGTGATCGCCGGCGATTTGCATTCAGCGCTAAATGCAAAACGCGCTACTTGCAGCATTTTTTTGTGTTTTTTGAACGCGATTGCAATGTATTTCAATTGTGAATTTAATCAAAGAACACATAAATGTCCAGTGAAATTGACGTGATTAACGTGAAAAAATCACCTTTTCAAAATGCTAGCGTTAATAATTGCTAGAATTTTGTGATTGCAAGTGTGAATGGGCCCTTGTGATTGCAAGTGTGAATGGGTGAGGTGGGCATACGCTGGTCGATTTTTTCTTTTTCATTGATATCTGGGCAATTCAATAGAACTTGATGGAAATCTATGACGCAAAAGATTTCTGACTGATTGATATCCATTTGAAATTGATCAATTCAGTCGATGGAGCCAGACAGGGCCGGATTTACAACTCAGAGGCCTGTAGGTACATGCATTTGGCAACCTAAACTCTGTCCCTGAAAACGGTCCGCACCCCCAACTAAAAAATATTCTGAACTCTTATCCCTGCCTTATGTCACTAACTGTCCTTAGAATCTTTTACTCTGATCTCATATCATCCTTAGTGACATGAGACAAGGATTAGGGTGTCTTGAGATCAGTGATACGAGGCAGGGATTTCAGCACAAGCGATGTCGTGTACACAGTGAAGCTTACACTCCTCTGCCCATCAGCACACCTCCTCTTGTGTCTTCTCTCCACCGCCAGGTGCTCCTCCCTGCCTCTTCTCTCCTGGTACCAGTGTTATGTCACAACTCAAGCATTAGAGGCCTCTAGTGGTCACATAAGGCCTACAGTGCCATGTTACCGCTAGTGTTTGGCTGAGACAGGGAGGAGCACCCGGAAGACAGAGAAGGCACACGCCGGTGAAGAGGCGTGTAAGCTCCATATAACTGCATCATTAATGGGCACTTCTAATAATAATCCAAACATTTGTATAGCGCTTTTCTCCTGTTGGACTCAAAGCGCTCAATAGCTGCAGTCACTGGGACACGCTCAAGAGGCCACCCTGCAGTGTTAGGAAGTCTTGCCTTGAACTACTTACTGAATAGGTACTGACCCTAGCCAGGATTCAAACCCTGGTCTCTCATGTCAAAGGCTGTGCCCTCAACCAATACATTATCCAGCCACTAGGTGTACCTTTTACTCTGTCCTATGATTGTCCTTTTGCAATTTGAACCTAAAATGCATCTCTAATTAACCTAATAATAATGAACCTTATTATAATAATAACATCCATAAGGGCTGGTTAACACGGGTGACTACTGGTGGCCATTTGAATCTGTGTCCTGCATTGAGATCAATGGGAGTGTTCATCTCAATCTGTTTACCATTGTTTGTCTGAGATTGCGCAAACGTTGGGGTCAACTGAAATTTCGGTGTCCTCCTAGGGACTCAAAGGGCTTGATTCACTAAACCGTGATAACTCATATCACTGCCGTTTTCGCGTGCATTTTCGCGTTTGCGCAATCGCGAATTATCGCATGCAATCGAGAATTTTCACGCGCAATCGTGAACTTCTGTGAGAAAACTATAATGGTTTAGCGTACATTTTGTGTGCAATAATTCGAGATTGCGCTGGGTAATTCGCAATCTCGCTCAAGCACGAAAATGCACGTGAAAACGGCTGTGATATGAGTAAATGTGACAACGTACCAACATGAAACAATGCCAAATGCTTTTCTGCTCAGTTGCAGAAAAGCATTTAGCTTCAGCTAAACGCGTCATCGGCAATTGCCCATAAGAACCAGCCCATTGGCTGCAGCCAAGGCTGAATTTCTGTAAAGGTCACCAAGGCCTGGGACTTGGGCGGCAGCTGGCCAAGGGGCGGCTGGACATTGAAGAGCGATTGCTGCATATGGAAGAAGAAGATGCAAATGGAATTTGTAATATAAGCTGCAAAAGCATTAATCCGGCCTTGCTGCTGGCTCTGTGCATGCATAGTAAGGTGATTCAGTGTTCCGTCACATTAAACATGGATGCTTTCCACTGGTGTGAGCTTCTACATTCCCCAAGTGTTCCGCTTTAAGAAAAAAGATATTAATGGGACAGAATACAGTTTCAAGAAGAAGCGACGGTATTTCAGTGACCACAACCCACGCTTAGCTTACCCCGGCCTGACATGAAATTACAGCCGCTGACATCTCACTATCATGCGCAATAAATAACACTCAGCACATTGGAAATGTCCATATCCCCCGCAGCCAGGCCCGTGATTTACACACTACGCTGCCTTAATTTATTGCTAATCAATTAGTACGTTCTTCAATGTAGATACTGAATCTTTGCCTGCAAAGGCGCCCGGCCCTGATTTAATGCTACAGACTTGCTCCATCAACCCTGCTAATGTATTTTCTGACAGGCCTGTGCACATTTAACATATTTGCATGGATGGTCCTGGTGCGGCAAGGCTGCACACGGCGCTGTGATTGAAAGCAAGAGGCCTGCAGAAGGTATTTAACAAAGACCATGTGTAATAAATAAGGTGGGCTGGTGGAGGCTTCCTCGGCTGGGGTAATGAATTCTCAATGGTCCGCCCTTCAATCAGATATTAAAGGGAGGATTGTATTAGAGGTGGGAAACTTTAGAGGAAGATTTGAAAGTCATCTACGTTATCCTCCTTATCTTTTATCGGGGAGTGATGCCATCTCCACCACTCTGTTGGGGAAATTGTGTCTCTTTCCATGAAAAAAAATGTGTTGTTCTAAAAACCAAAAAAATGTATTGTGTTGTTTTTTGTGTTTACATTATTTGTGGCAGGGTTAGGAACATGGGAGGTGGTAAAGGTTAGGCATCAGGAAGGGGAGTTTGAAGTTTAGGCGTCAAGAAAGGGGGTTTAGGGTCAGTCATGGGGTATTAGGGTTAGGCATCAGGAAGGGGGGTTTTAGGGTTAGGCATCAGGAAGGCTATTGAATATTGAAGTCAATAGCCTCGCTTGGGAAACGATCGTCGTGCCAGTTCATTCGCATTTTACATTTGCGATTTTTGCGTGTTTTTATATCGGTTTATTTTCCCGCATTTTCCCCGCACGACATTTGCAATTACACTATATGTTGCCAAAAAAAAAAATTCAGAATGTGGCAAAATGTATGAGGAAAATTTGATCCCAAAAGCCAACGTAGATCCAGGAATCACAGCCCTCCAAGTGTGTTCCCCCCTAAGTAGTGAGAAACCACTGGATGTTCTAGAGGCTACTCAGATCTTCCGTAAGGCCACCACGTCTATCTGTCAGTGGCGGTGCACAAAGCCTTGCATTGCGGTCTGTAGTGGAAGCCATATAGGCATGTGTGTATGAAGGTTTCTCCATGGTTAGGTGCCTCTTGGCTCCATACACTGTGAGGTATTAGCATGCTCCCTCCGCATTAATGGGGCCTATAGTGCTAAATACCAGGCTAATCTTCATATGTTTACTCAGCTACCTCCATTATAACGCTAATCCCAAGGCATAACATGGAATCTCATTTACCCAGAACTCTCATTAACCTGAAAAACAAGCCCCAGTTCCAGCAATACGGCAGCCTATGTTAACCATTCCAACCATGTCATTAGTCATTACGCCTACGTACCTGAATTTATCGGTGTCCTCTAAAACAATAACGGTGACCTCAGCAGAGCACGCGCAGGAAGCCTTACCGCGTGCCTTAACTCGGCATTTAGATGCAGATAATTATTATAACTGGTCTATGAACCGAGAGTTATAACTGGTTCGACGGAACAGTAATATAAAAATACATGAATATAAATTAATTTAGAGCGGGATTAAACTCTGACATAGCATTAAATAGGAATGTGTTTTCTTCTTTTTATCACCCATACAGTTATATTTTTGTGTGCAAGAATATTGTCCATTTACGAATTCCCAAAGTATAGTTTATCACAGCATGAAAGAGAGGTGTGAGGAAAACGATAAATACCATTGTGAATTGGGCACCAACGAAAAATATTTACAGTGGTAATGACGATAGTAAAATATTGGTAAATGCTACCGATATACCACTACAACTACACCTAACCCTACTCTCATGCAGAACCCTCCCCGCCCCGACACCTAACCTTTAAACACCACTTCCTGACACCTAACCGTAAAACCCCCTTCCTGATACCTAACTCTGAAACCACCTTCCTGACGCCTAACCTTAAAACCCCCATTCCTGAAGCCTAAGCTTAGAACTCCTCTTCCTGACACCTAACCTTAGAAGCCCCCTTCCTGACGCATAACCCTGAGGCTTGTGCGATGCGAATCGCCGCGGTACAAATTCGCATACGTATGCGAATTTCGCATGCGTGTCCATGCAAATTTTTATGCAAATTCGCATGGATGGCGATGCATGTGAATTTAACCTTGGCAGTGCAGGTGTGCTTTTCCATTGTTTCTTTGTGAATTCACATGAAAATTCGCATACTCAAACCTCATGCGAATTTCCTATTAAATACATTGTATGCGATTCGCATAGCGGTATGCGAATTCTGATGGCTCTGCCATGCGAATTTTTTCTGCACAGAAAAACGCAAAGGAATCCTGAGAGGTGGAAACAGTCCCATTCACTTGTATTGCTATGCGAATTTGCATGCGAAAAACGCATGCGAATTCGCGATAGTGGAAATGGGCCCTAAAACTGCCCTTCCTGTTGCCTAACCCTAAAAGCCCCCAACCTGATGCCTAACCCTAACCCCCCCCTTCCCTGACACCTAACCTTAATCCCCCCCCCCCCCCTTTTCCTAATCTTATAATAAAAAAATTTCAAAATGCTCAGTTTCAAAAATGAAAAATTTGTAAATACAAATAAGTTTAACGTTCTAATTTTCAAAAATTAAAAATGTCAATTAGAATGGCCTGGCGCCCGCTATTTATTGGACATCGGCATTTCTGCTTTGGGAGCCCAAAAGCCAATGTTTGCATTAATGCCTATGGGGTGCCCAAATCGTCCATTAGCTACAGGCGCTGAAATTTCCTGCTTCCAGTTTATCTGTTCTGAAAGCTGCCATTGTAATTTACTGCATAGCTGCTGTATCTATGTATTATAATGTACCTAGTGACTGAGCATGTGTCTTCTATGTACACTTTAGCCTGTGTGCAGCTGAAGCACTGCTAGGAAGATTTACTAATTGTGACTGATAAGGAAACATAAGCAAGATAATGTAATCACTTGAGTTCGGATCGAAAGGTCCACACCTATGGCAAGATTTAATCTGTTAAAAAGACAGATGAACGATTGTTCCAGTGGACATTGTGTAACTATGTTTTTACTTTCTTTTTTTTTTTAAAAAGGGTTAAACCATAGTTACAGACAGTTAATGTATGCTGTTGCGCGTACATTTTGAAAGACCATCATGATGGATCAAACTGGATCACTTCGTTTAACGCTCCCTGTGTATACAGATCTTAAAAAGATCTTTCCACGAAAGTCTATTGAACTTTCCCCTGCATCCTTCCTTATTTAATGATACTATTGTAGGCAATATACAGTGGGATGCAAAAGTTTGGGCAATGTTGTTAATTGTCATGATTTTCCTGCATAAATCGTTGGTTGCTACGATAAAAAATGTAAGTTAAATATATCATATAGGAGACACACACACACAGTTATATTTGAGAAGTGAAATGAAGTTTATTGGATTTACAGAAAGTGTGCGCAATAATTGTTTAAACAAAATTAGGCAGGGGCATACATTTGGGCCCCACAAAAAAGAAATGAAATCAATATTTAGTAGATTCTCCTTTTGCAGAAATTACAGCCTCTGAACGCTTCCTGTAGGTTCCAATGAGAGTCTGGATTCTGGTTGAAGGTGTTTTGGACCATTCCTCTTTACAAAACATCTCTAGTTCATTCAGGTTTAATGGCTTCCGAGCATGGACAGCTCTCTTTAACCCACACCACAGATGTTCAATTATATTCAGGTCTGGGGACTGAGATGATCATTGCAGAATGTTATACTTGTTCCTCTGCATGAATGCCTTAGTGGATTTTGAGCAGTTTTTAGGTATTTGTCTTGTTGAAAGATCCAGCCCCAGTGCAGCTTCAGCTTTGTCACTGATTCCTGGACATTGGTCTCCAGAATCTGCTGATACTGAGTGGAATCCATGCGTCCCTCAACTTTGACGAGATTCCCAGTCCCTGCACTGGCCACACAGCCCCTCAGCATGATGGAAGCACCACCATATTTTACTGTAGGTTGCAGGTGTTTTTCTTGAAATGCTGTGTTGTTTTTCCTTCATGCATAATGCCCCTTGTTATGCCCAAATAACTGAATTTTAGTTTCAGCAGCCCACAGCACCTTATTCCAAAATGAAGCTTGCTTATCCAAATGTGCTTTAGTATACCTCAAGCGGCTCTGTTTGTGCTGTGGGCGGAGAAAAGGCTTCCTCTGCATACAGCATCTCCTTGTGTAAAGTGCGCCGAATGGTTGAATGATGCACAGTGACTCCATCTGCAGCAGGATGATGTTGTAGGTCTTTGGTGCTGGTCTGTGGGTTGACTCTGACTGTTCTCACCATTCGTCGCTTCTGTTTATCCAAGATTTTTCTTGGTCTGCCACTTCGAGCCTTAACTTGAAATGAGCATATGGTCTTCCATTTCCTAAATATGTTCCTAACTGTGGAAACAGACAGCTAAAATATATCAGACAGCTTTCTGTAACCTTCCCCTAAACCATGATGGTGAACAATCTTTGACTTCAGGTCATTTGAGAGTTGTTTTGAGACCCCCATGTTGCTATTCTTCAGATAAATGTAAAAGAGGAGGGAAACTTACAATTGATTAAATAATCCTTTTTTATAATTAGATTTACCTGTGTATGTAGGTCAGGGGTCACTGAGCTTACCAAGCCAATTTGAGTTCCAATAATTAGTTCTAAAGATTTTGGAATGAATAAAATGACAACAGTGCCCACATTTATGCACCTGCCCAATTTTATTTAAACAATTATTGCACACTTTCTGTAAATCCAATAAATTTCATTTCACTTCTCAAATATCACTGTGTGTGTCTCCTATATGATATATTTAACTGACATTTTTTTATTGTAACAACCAGCGATTTATACAGGAAAATCTTGATGATTAACAAGGTTGCCCAAACTTTCGCATCCCACTGTACTTGCAGTCTATTGCTTTTGTCCACATAACATCGGTAAAGATCTTTTGTGTAAAGATCGTGGAAACTTTGTTCATCAGCAGTTCCAGCAATCAGGTCTTCTCATGGGTACTTGGCTCAAAGTAAATTTGGCAATTAAAAAAAAATGAAAAATAATAGATACTTACCTTGGGAGTGGAAAGCTTCTTGAGACTAATGAGGTCTCCCATACAGGTCTGCTCTACTGTGCAGGTGCAAATACAAGAGGACTGGCACCGCTGTGCGAGCACTTCCATGCACATAGACATTCTATTTCGCAGCTGAATTATGCCCATTGATGGGGTCCCTGATAATTGGAGGGGCTGTGATAGGCATAGGGCCTTACTCAAAAGAGAGGCCTTCTGGATTAGGAAACTGGGGACTTGTCGTGTAGGTGGTTTGAATCGAGAATATGACCAGTTTTTTGTATATAATGTCACTACTGACATCTTGGGTTGCTTTGTACCTTTAATGATTTTTTGTATTTATTCTCTTTATTCCTATAGGTTCATGCTTTTATGTAATCTGGTAGCGGATCAGGTAGGAGAAGCTCACTGTTTTTCCCATATATTATAGTTTTCTCCTTTTTCTGTTATTTTTTGAGTGACAGTGCTGGCTTATGATTCTAAGATTCACAAAGCGGTGCTAACCTACTTAGCACGTCTAAAGTCTTTAGACATACTAACCAGGGTGCTAAGTAGGTTAGCATCGGATTCCTCAATCAGATCGCCGCAAAGTTTTTCACGCAAAGTTTTACGTGCGCAAAGTCCTATGTGCGCGCTAAGTCCCATAGGCTTTAATGGGCACTTCGCGCGGAGCGCCCTGCGCCCTGTGCAGTGCGCGCGTAAAGCTTTACGCGCATAAAGTTTTGCGCGCGAAAAGCTCGTTTAGACGTGCTAAGGGGGTTTTCACAAGCGTGCTAACAGTAAGCACCGCTTTGTGAATCAAGCCCTATCTGTGTTAATGTGCGACAGATTGGCCGTACTGGCACTTTGAAGCCAGTGCTGACAGTTGGGAGGTTCCAACGCCCCTGCCCCGCCTTGTTTGTAAAGTTTCATTGTGCTGACCTGGCCATCATTGTTCCCGCCTCATAACGTCATCCCGCTCGCACATCTTGCGTTCCAGCTAGAAGGCAATGCATATGAGTGGGTGGTCGTGTTTTTCAATTGACATGCAAGGAAGGAGGCGAGGACGCGTCAGCGTGTTTTACTACATCCGATTGGGCGCCCCCTAGTAAATATTGGGTAACTGGGTGTGCCTGGTCTTATGGAGGATGTGCGGTTAGGGCTATACTTTTACTCTACTATGGCGTGGGGCTGGTAAGCCTTTATGCATATGTCTATTTTGCATATTAGGGAGACAGTCTCCTCTCAGGTCCACTCCAGGGTCCCACCAACAGTGGTGGGTGTATTTAAAAGTGTATGGATTCACGTTTTTAATGGCTATGAGCAGTTTGATAAAGGGTTTTCACCCAAAACAGCAGCCTGTCACTGCTGCCACTGGAATGTAATACAGAGCAATAATACATACAGCGGTGCCAGTCCTCTTGTGTTTGCTGGATTGTGCTCCCAGGAGGCACTGGAGTGGGACTTAGGCACTTTTTGCCTTTTTGGTCGGTGCTCCCTTCCTTCTGTTTTTTGCTACTGTGCAGGTGCAGACGGCTCAAATCTGTACAGTAGAGCGAACCCGATCGGGCCTGCCTATTTACAGTGGAGCGCAAGGGAAAGCGGTTAGGTCTCCTTTCGATAGCGTGTCCGTTTGCGTTGACAGTTTTTTGAGGCATTTTTTTTTCCTTTCCCGGCGCTTGGGTGGGTGACATTTTTGTTAAAGCCGCTCACCAAGCGCTTTTCCCGAACGGTTTTGTAATTTGCTCCCTGGCACAATGAAGTGAACTCTTTGAACCGGAAAATAAATAAATACAATGTACAATCGCACAAAGCGATTTTGTGAGCGTTTTGCGTTTTTCCTACACCTTCCATTAAGGCGGAATCGCCTCAAAAATGGTCCAGGCACCGCTTTGCAGAGAGGATCGGAAAACAAACCGCTCAGATGTGAACTCTCCCATAGAGAATCATTGCACAAGCGCTTTCAGGGCGATTTTGAAAATCGCCCACGCTTAAAAAATCACAAATTGCCTCTAGTGTGAACCAGTCCTGAGTGTGCCTGTGCAGGAGTGGAGACAATCACCAACAAGCAGCCTTTTTGGAGGAGTCAGCACTGGATTCCCTCTGCTATTTAGAATCCAGAGACACCCCCCCCCCCCTCCCTCCCAAGCTATGTACCCCCCAGGGGCACTTTCTATCCCTTTTGGTACACTTCCAAGCTTCCCACTTCATATCCAAGCTTCCCACTGAATAAGAAAGTATTGTTTTTAACTGTTTAAATGCTGTTCTGCTCCCAATTTTTTTTGCTGTAGTAGGTTTCTTGCTGTAAAGAATCTTCTAGAGCAAAGAAGAAACACTGAGCTGCATACCACTATAACATAATCCTGTTACAAAACGGCGGCTGTCATTGCTGACCTATTCTTAAAAAGCGTTACATGTTTGGCCGTCTCTGGCTTTTAGTACTTTCGGAATCAATATTCCTGGTCGTGTGAATCGTGGTGTGGGGGAAGAAGGGGGGGGGGGGATATCCTGTTAATGGAAGACAGCACAAATCAACTGTATTATTTTCACACAATGCACATAAGTCATTGAAACAATATTCTTAGATGCAAATACAAAACCAACAATGAGAATAATTAGAATGTAATCACTTAGTAAGAGATAAATCTGAGGATGATCTTTTGTGCTGACAGAGAATATAAACATGGAGATTATATGTTCAGTCCTAAAAAAAATAATGTGTAGGATAATAATAAGCTCTTTTTTTTCTTATTATAATCATCATCATTATTATTATTATTATTACTACTACTGTGAGTGAAATATTAAGGGTTGTAGAGTAGATTACAAACTTGAGAGAAACAATCAGAAGACGTGCAGAGGGGAGGACCTGCTCCATCAGGCCTAAATTTAAAATAATGAGGATATTAGGAAAATTAAAAAGGTATGAGCTACGAAGTGTCTGTGAATCTACTTGCATGGACAGGGGTCCAGTTAAAAATGGCGCAGGGTGAAAAATGGTGCACCGTTCCGCTGATAAATATATCATGAAACACTACTTTTACTGTAAATAACGTTTTACGATACATTTATCGGCGGAACGGTGCACCATTAAAACATGCAGGAAGGTTAGTCGGTGGCAGGGCCGGTTTAAGCAACAATGGGGCCCCAGGGCAAAATAAACCTGGGGGGCCCCCTCAACAGATACCCCAGAGCAAAAATTGGTATTAAGGGACCTTTTTTGCAGCTGGTATAGTCAGGGTTTGAAGCCCCAATCGGTCGGAGCTCCACATTCCGGCTACCCCAGCCTGCATGGGGGACAAGGGGTTAAAAAGTTTCAGGAGGGGGGACCCCACATAATTTAAACAAAAAAAATGCCCACACTCTAAACATAAAAAAAAAAAAATTGGGAAAATAGTAAAAAAAATTACAGGGACCTTCATACAGCTATATTGCGGCTGTATAGCGATCCCTGGCCAAAGCGCTGCGGCTGCGTATGGATCCCCGTCAGGAAATTTATTGCTCTTTCTTTTGATACATGTAAAATTACACTACCATTAGGTACTAAAAGTGACATTTACCGCATTTAAAAGTTTACTTTTTTCCTTTGAAACTTTAAAATCGATTTTCTCTAAAACTATAAGGTCGATTTGAAATTTTTTTTTTCCTCTTGTGGCCACTGGGGCCCCTACAAGCTCTCGGGCCCTGGGGCAGCTACCTCCTTTGCCTCTATGGTAGCGCCGGCCCTGGTTGGTGGGGAGAAGCAGCGGGACGCTGGTGTTAGGAGGGAGTAGGATTAGGTGGAGGGAGGATGTGTGCATAATACAGGATCTTCTCAAAAAATGTGCATTTTGTGATAAAGTTCATTATTTTCTGTAATGTACTGATAAACATTAGACTTTCATATATTTTAAATTCATTACACACAACTGAAGTAGTTCAAGCCTTTTATTGTTTTTCTTATTTGATGATTTTGGCATACAGCTCATGAAAACTCAAATTTCCTATCTCAAAAAATTAGCATATTTCATCCGACCAATAAAAGAAAAGTGTTTTAAAAACTAAAAAAAGTCAACTTTCAAATAATTATGTTCAGTTATGCACACAATACTTGGTCTGGAATCCTTTTGCAGAAATGACTGCTTCAATGCGGCGTGGCATGGAGGCAATCAGCCTGTGCCACTGCTCAGGTGTTATGGAGGCCCAGGATGCTTCGATAGCGGTCTTAAGCTCATCTAGAGTGTTGGATCTTGCGTCTCTCAACTTTCTCTTCACAATATCCCACAGATTCTCTATGGGGTTCAGGTCAGGAGAGTTGGCAGGCCAATTGAGCACAGTAATACCATGGTCAGTAAACCATTTACCAGTGGTTTTGGCACTGTGAGCAGGTGCCAGGTCATGCTGAAAAATTTAATCTTCATCTCCACAAAGCTTTTCAGCAGATGGAAGCATGAAGTGCTCCAAAATCTCCTGATAGCTAGCTACATTGACCCTGCCCTTGATAAAACACAGTGGACCAACACCAGCAGCTGACATGGCACCCCAGGCCATCACTGACTGTGGGTACTCGACACTGGACTTCAGGCATTTTGGCATTTCTCTCTCCCCAGTCTTCCTCCAGACTCTGGCACCTTTTATTTCCGAATGACATGTAAAAGTTGCTTTCATCTGAAAAAAGTACTTTGGACCACTGAGCAACAGTCTAGTGCTGCTTCTCTGTAGCCCAGGTCAGGCACTTCTGCCGCTGTTTCTGGTTCAAAAGTGGGTTCATGCTTCCATCTGCTGAAATTGTGCAGAGAGCAGAACTCTTTTACTCTCCTTGCCCTTAGTTGTCAGTCTGTCAGGACAGGGGAAAGAAACTTCTCAGTATACAGTATGGGCAGTGTACATGTGATTGCATAGTGATATCATGCAGTATGGACAGAGTACATGTGACTGCATAACGACATCACACAGCATGGACAGTATATATATGACCACACACTCATATTACACAACATGGAAAGTGTACATGTGACATTTGACACAGCATAGACTGTGTACATGTGACCACACACAGATAGCACACTGCAAAGGCAGTGTACATGTAAGTGACTGCATAGTGACATCACACAGCATGAAAAATGTACGTGTGACCGCACACTGATATCACACAGCATGGGCAGCATACATGTAACTGCATAATGACATCTAACAGCATGGACAGTGTATATATATATATATATATATATATATATATATATATATATATATATATATATATATACCCACACACTCATATTACACAGCATGGATAGTGTACATGTGACTGCATCTTGATATCACACAGTATGGACAGTGTACATGTGACCACACAGACACAGGGGTTGATTCACTATAAGAATTGGCGTGTCTTATCAGAGTTAACATGCCTTATCAGAGTAAACAATGCATATCAGAGTTAACATGTCAAGTTTCCTGTCAAGTGATAGGCAGCCTTTTGGGCCAATCAAAGTGCAGGGATAATGTATTTTAAAGTGATTGAACCCGCAGGGGCTCAATGCAGGACTAGTGGAGCTCTTATCATTGCCAATTAGCAGGCATAAGTTCGTAGCGCTCGCTATGCTACTCTGATAAGGCATGTTAACTCTTATAAGGCATGTTAACATGTACATGTGACCACACACTGACATCACACAGCATAGACCGTGTACATGTGACCGCATGCTGACATCACACAGCATAGACCGTGTACATGTGACCGCATGCTGACATCACACAGCATAGACCGTGTACATGTGACCACACACTGACATCACACAGCATAGACCGTGTATATGTGACCACACACTGACATCACACAGCATAGACGGTGTACATGTGACCGCACACTGACATCACACAGCATAGACGTTGTACAGGTGACCGCACACTGACATCACACAGCATAGATGGTGTACATGAGACTGTAAGCAGCACATTGTCCATCTCAGTGAATGAAGCAAGGCACCTCAGACACTGACAGGAAGTGATTGCAGAGAGCAGAGTTGCCATTGCCAGCAGCCCTGTGAGCTGGGAAGGGATGAATTAGACTCAGACCGCAGGCAGCTCTATGTCACTCCGCCAGAGGACAGCGGATGACAGGTGGAGCAGAGGTCTCTGAGCCATATGCTGATGACACTCCATAAAACAAGGAGGAATTGCCAGTTTAGATAGAGCAGATTGTAATGCACTGTGACACAATGAACTTAGCTGCATCAATGTCACATCATCCCCATTGTTGTGAAAAGAGGACACAGATGTTCGCGGCGCACGATACATTTGTCACTCTGCTCCTTCCCCGATTGATCCACCGCTTGCCCTTGAGACTTGATGGTCCCCGGTCCCATCTGAGACCAGGGCGGACTGCAGCATCTCCAGCAGAATATGATCAATGTTTAATCACAAGGCGTGAAAGCTGAGCGTGAGAAGGCTACGACCAGTCCTATTAATCACAGCATTGATTGGAGCGCGCTCGCCATCACCAGGCCGTGACACGGAGTAGGGGAGAGCCAGATGTGCTTCGAAATTGTCACATGGGATTTACCAAGAGGCAGGAAACTGAATTTACTGCAAATTTTCCATCCTGAGAAAGGTTATGAAGGTCAGGAACTTCCTGATTGTTTGTGATCCTGAAAACAAGGTAGCCGCTGCGTAAGATGCACTTACACCTTTGCTGGGTCCGTATAAATAAACTGAAGACTCCATTACATAGTTACATAGTTATTTGGGTTAAAAAAAGACATATGTCCATCGAGTTCAACCAGAGAACAAAGTACAACACCAGCCTGCTCCCTCACATATCCCTGTTGATCCAGAGGAAGGCGGAAAACCCTTACAAGGTACGGTCCAATTAGAATCAGAATCAGAATAACTTTATTTCGCTAAGCATGACTGGGTCATGCCCGGAATTGTTGTTGGCACAATACATACATCAGGCTCAGAGAGAGGATAGAGACATAGATAGCAGCGAGCCGTAAGGAACATCGGTTGGCATGAGTTAGCATTACATTTTGTTGCCTTCCACTATACATTGCATTGCACTATACCGCCCCGCAGCTCGTCGGGGCTTGCATTGATGGGAGTATGTGGAGGGAGTTAAGGAGGCTGACCGCCGAGGGGAAGAAAGTGTTCCGATGTCTCGTGGTCTTTGTGGAGATGGCCCGAAGTCTCCGGCCCAATGGCAGCAGACTGAAGTAGCGTTGGCCTGGGTGAGAGGGATCATTTGCGATCCTCAGAGCCCTGGATTTCTGTCTGTTGTTGTGTAGCAGGTCAAGAGAGGGGAGGGGGCAGCCAACGATCCTCTCCGCTGACCTGATGACCCTCTGAAGTTTGTCCTTGTCACTGGCGGTGGCCCCGGCATACTAGACCAAGATGGAGGAGCAGAGGATTGACTCAATGGTGGCGGTGTAGAAGCTGGTTAGGATTTCTTGCGTCATGCCAAACTTTCTCAGCTGGCGGAGGAAGAAGAGTCTCTGCTGGGCTTTCCGTTGGGTGGCAGTGATGTTGGGCTTCCAGCTTAGATCACTGGAGATCATAGTACCCAGAAGCCGGGCGCATGGCACCCTGGCTACCTCGGTGCCATCAATATAAATAGGGGGCGGGGGGGGGGCAGACTTCCTGAAGTCAATGATAAGCTCCACGGTTTTTGCAGTGTTAAGCACCAGCCTGTTTTCCTTGCTCCAGTTGCAAATACTCTCCACCTGTTGGCGGTACTCCTGGACATTGTCCTTGGTGACAAGGCCAATGATGGTGGTGTCGTCGGCGAACTTGATGACCTTTACAGAGTCGGCCTCCGATCTGCAGTTGTTCGTGTAGAGTGAGAACAGCAGTGGTGACAGGACGCAGCCTTGGGGAGCACCTGTGTTTGTGATTGCTGCTTGTGAGTGGATATCGCCCAGTCTGACGACTTGGGACCTGTTGGTGAGAAAGTCTGTTATCCATAGTAGAAGGCTTGGGTGGGCTCCAAGTGCAGCAAGGTCCCGTTGGAGAATGCGTGGGCAGATGGTATTGAAGGCCGAACTGAAGTCCAGGAGGAGTATTCTAACGTACGTGTCTGGCCTGTCTAGGTGGTCGTTGGTGAGCTCCAAGCATATATTGATCGCATCGTCGGTGGACCTGTTTGCCCTATATGCAAACTGGTAGGGGTCCAGGACGGGTGAGGTGGAGAGCTTGAGGTGGGCTAGGACTGCACGCTCCATGGTTTTCATGATCACGGACGTCAGGGCAACGGGTCTAAAGTTGTTGAGATCGGAGATCCCTTGTTTCTTAGGGACAGGTATGATGGTGGACCTCTTAAAGCATGTGGGGACCTTGCCCTCCTCCAGTGACTTGGTGAAGATGGCGAAGAGGGTGGGAGCAAGTTGCCGACAGCAGGTTTTCAGGCAGGCTGGAGACACTCCATCGGGACCAGAGGCTTTCCTGGCGTTAAGTGGTAAGAGGCGCAGGACCTCAGCTTCGCTCACCACCGAGGGAGAGGGCAGGTGGTTGTTTGCCGGGCACAGAGGTTGGGGTAGCCGGTGCCAAGTTCCCCTCCGCTCCTCCCTGGTTCTCAAACCTGCAGTAGAATCTGCTGAGTTCTTCTACTAGTGTCAGGCTGGGTGTTGCCTGCTGGGGTTGGGGCTTGTAGTTTGTGGCGGCCTTCAGCCCCTTCCATACGGCACGTGAGTTATTTGAGCGCAGGTTGTGTTCCACTCTTTCAGCATACTATTTTTTGGCGGCTCTCATCTCTCGATTGAGGTTGTTTCTCGCCCTTCTGTAGTCCTCTCGGTTGCCGGACTTGTGCGCAGCCTCCTTGCGCCCCCGCAGCTGCCGTAGCTTGTTGGTGAACCACGGCTTGTTGTTCGGGTACAGCTTGAAGGATTTTGTTGGTACACAAGAGTCCTCACAGAAGCTGATGTATGAGGCAACGTTATCTGCCCATTCATCCAAGTTTTGCTTCCAGGGCCTTCCAGTCGGTACATTCAAAGCAGTCTTGTAGTTTCAGTTTTGTCTCGTTCGACCAGACATTGATGGACTTAGTGGTGGGTTTCGCTGAATCCAGGCGTCTCCTGTAGTTGGGGATAAGATGGATGAGACAGTGATCCGAGCTGCCAAGAGCTGCTCGAGGGACTGCTTTGTATGCATCCTTCAGTGCAGTGTAGCAGTGGTCCAGGGTGTTCGGGCCCCCGGTGGGGCAGGCTACATGCTGGTGGTAGCGTGGCAACTCCTGGCACAGGTTGGCCTTGTTGAAGTCGCCTGCGATGATGAACAGTGAGTCCGGGAGGGATGTCTCCCACTGCGAGATTGTCTCGCTTAGGACGAGAAGGGCAGATTTGGTGTCGGCATCGGGGGGATGTATACTCCTGCAAGGACATAGGAGGAAAACTCCCTTGGTGAGTATGGCGGCCTACAGTTGATTAGCAGTAGTTCCAGGTCTGGAGAGCATTTCCTCATGAGTATCGTTGGAGGGGGGCACCATGAGGAGCTGATGTAGAAGCAGATGCCACCCCCTCTCTTTTTCCCAGAGAGGACCGGGTCCCGATCTGCTCGTATGATGCTGAAGCCCGGGAGAAGGAGGGCGCTCTCGGGGATGTCTTCGTGTAGCCATGTTTCTGTGAGGCAGAGGGCTGAGGTGTTACTAATGAGGTCTCTCCTATCGCAGAGGAGGCACAGTTCATCCAACTTGTTTGGGAGTGATTGGGCATTTGCCAGGAGGACAGAGGGGATGGCTGAACGTAGGCCCTTCCTCTCTAGCCTCACGCGGGCACCTGCACGGCATCCTCTCCGCCGCTGGCCTGACCGGAGTCTCAGGGCTGGGTCCAGGACTTGTCTTATGTGGTCCCAGACTAGAGTGGTCAGGAGCCTGGCTTCAGGGGGAGGAGGGCCCGGTGGTTCCCACCCTAGAAGCTGTTCTCTGGTATAAGTGGTGTCTGTGGCGGGGGGCGGTCTGAGTAAGTCTTGGCCGCTGGTGCGCGGGGTGGTGGGACGCCAGCGGGGGGTGGGGGAGCATGGCATTCTGGTGCCACCAGGCTAGTCTCAGCCCCCCCACTAGGCCCAGAGATTGGCAGGCTGGCAAGCAAGAAAAACAGACATAGCCTGGCCTGTGCAAGGGCAGTTCATCACCCGTGCAGTGCAGTGCAAACCATCAGCTGTGCAATGCTAACAGTCCGAGCTGAAGGCAGTGCAAACAGTCCATCACATGCGCCGTGCAATGCAGTCAGTCGCATGAGCAATACAGTCTATAACATGAACAGTGCAATACAGTCCATCAAAAGAGCAGTGCAATACAGACCGTCCTAATACAGTCCATCACAAGAGCGGTTCACTGCAGACCATCACATGAGCAGTGCAATACAGTCCACATGTGAGCAGAGCAATACAGTCCATCACATGAGCAGTGCAATACAGTCCACACGTGAGCAGAGCAATACAGTCCATCACATGAGCAGTGCAATAATTCCCAACACATGAGCAGTGTGATACAGTCCATCCCATGAGCGGTGCAATACGGTGCAACCCCAGTAAAATCGCTGCAGCGACCATCCCGTGAGCAGAGCAGGCAGGCTTGCAGAGAGGCAGAATCTTACCTCTGGTATGTGGGTCAGATGGTTGGGTGCCATATGGGGCTGGGTCCTTCTTGTCCGACTGGGCTCCAAGCGGTGATGGGCGTTGGGGGAGCCAGGAGCGATGGGCCTCCAAGCTGTGATGGGAGGCAGGGGTTGCAGAGGCCTCCAAGCTGTGATGGGTTGCAGGGGAGGCAGAGGCAGCCCAGTTGAGCGACTGTCGCATGCAGGAGCCTCAACCCTGTTGCGGGCCATGTGGGGGGGGGGGCCTAGTAGGCCGGAGCAGGCAGAGCCTGGATCGGCAGACGGCTTCCAGCCTGCGGGCCACGAGGTGGAGGCCCAGTAGGCCAGAGCGGGCAGAAGCCCGGATCGGCAGGCGGCCTCCGGCCTGCAGGCACCCCAGCACACTCCAGGAGCAGAAGGACGGGGGCTCCAGTGCAGAGGACACTCGCCGCGAGCTCCTCCAACGTGGGTGGTCGGGACCCCGCGCGGCCCAGGAGACAGCGCCCCCCGCAAGTCAGCCGGAGATGGGATTGGCGGCAGGGACCGGGACCCAGCGCGCCGCGACTGGGTGGCCGGAGGTGAGTCAGCAGGCAGCGGTGACCGGGGGTCCGGCGGCACGCAGTGGAGTCCGGGGGGATCGGCGGCAGGTAGCGGGCAGCGTGCTCTGCGAGTTGGCCTCGACTACGTGACGTGGTTGTCCTGAGCTGGTCGGGAAGCGGCAGCAGGATCCAGGCAGCAGGGTCCAGGAGACGGGAGCCGCAGCGGGCAGCCGGATCCAGGCTGTGCAGGCACCGCTTGGGAGCCGGAGGTCTGCCCAAAGTGTGGTACAGCTAAGCCGAAGCCTGGTCTTACAGAAAATTAAAATACACTGGAAAAGGCACTAGGAACTAAAACTAGAACTAAACTAAAGTAAAGACACTAGAAGCTAGCTAAAAACTAACTAAAGCAAGAAAAGTGTGGAGCTATGCGCCGTGGCTGCTGATCCCAGCGCCATCTTGATCTTACCCCAAAAGGGAAAAAAATTCCTTCCCGACTCCACATGGCAATCAGATAAAATCCCTGGATCAACACCGCTGGGCAATTAGACACCACCATTAGTTGGGCAATTTCACAATCTGGGATCAGATGACCTATCTGACATATCAGAGGACAGGACGTGATTATTTGAACTCCTTATAAGATTATTCAGACAGATTGCACACAATAGCAAATAGAGGCAATTTTATCTCTATTAGACAATAGTATATGGATGTGGCAGAGATTGGTGCCGCAACATGGCCACCCAATTGAACATTAAGATCTATTTCCGGCCAAATTAATTGAAACGATTGTTTTGGCATGATGAACAAATCTTGTTTATAGGGACTCGATTGGGTGCATGGCGGTAATGACGTTTCAGTCTCCCAATGACTGACGGATCCCCCAAGTGCATGTGTACCCCCGGGCTCATGATGAGGGTTGCAGGCCCATCTGTCATGTTGGCACAAGGAGGCCAGGGGTCACAGAGGCGTGACAGGTGAGCTTGCAACACTCACCATGGCCTGGGGGATGGGGGTGAGGTGTTGGACACATTACACAGGGGAAGCGGGGGCAGGCAGAGGCGGCTGCTCTAGGATGAGTTCCACTAGATTACATGATGAAATGTATGGCTACATTAAGTGCAGAGCGACATCTGTTCTCTATTGGCTGTGAGGAAAGAGGGGGAGGGTTTAGAGGCAGAGCAGAGCATGTCATTCACTTCATCCTATTGGCCATGAAAGGGGGGGTGGGGGGGTGGCAATGATCAAAGGAGGCTGGCTGGGGAGGCAGCATAAAAATTGAGTGGTGCCCTTCAAAGCCAATGGCACTCCAGACAAAGTACTGGAATGTCTTTAGCATTTAACAGACCTGCCTCCGCAAGCCCCTCTTAAGTATTCCTCCTAGGAGCCACCATTGCCTCCTCTTACCCCCCCCCCCCCCTTAAAAGAAAAGTATGAAAGCATAGCACAGGCTGTTCACCTGGTCCAGTGCCCAGTCCATTCATTGGCATCTGCAGCCACCTACTGACACACAACACTGTACAAGCTTCCAAATGTTCCTGCACGCCACATGACGAGCAGAAGCCATAAAGGGTTGTGAGCCAGCGAGTGGCTGCAGACAGCAATGATGAAGAAAATGGACTTGGTGCTGGAGCGGGTAAATAGCCTGTGCTCTACCTCGCCGCTCTGCATGTGGGAGGAGTTTGTCTGTCATTCAGAGGTGGAGACATTTGTATTTTTGAAAGCTGGGGGTAGATATGCTGCACTCAGTTCTTATGTGGAGAAAAGGGTGGATATATACTGGAGGCCCACCACAATTATTTTGCTGGGGGGGCAGATTGCTGATGTAAGTCTGACCGACAAGATACTGTGCACGTGAGTAGGGAGACTGGCTGGTATCTTACTAGTTTGGCA
The DNA here is from genome assembly GCF_040937935.1 of Hyperolius riggenbachi. Lineage (NCBI taxonomy): Eukaryota > Metazoa > Chordata > Amphibia > Anura > Hyperoliidae > Hyperolius > Hyperolius riggenbachi. The sequence goes on along the minus strand of NC_090653.1, from coordinate 62,169,327 downwards.
GTTAGACTTAGCAACTGTCAATGCTTTTGAAAACAAAGAAAACCCTGATAACCCCCCTACCCTTCATTAGGAGATGGTCTAGTCTAAAACCTGTCTGTTTTGTCAGATTTTAACTGCTTTAATTTTTTGCTGAAGTGGTCCTTAAAGTAAACCAAAGCTGTAATAAAAGCAAGACTCGATACTTACCCGGGGCTTCCTCCAGCCACATAAGCACATGCTGAGTCCCTCGCTGTCCTCCCGCGGTCTGCCATTCAGCAGTATTCAGCCCCGGTAACAGGCTCAGTCGCATCAGTCATAGTCTTGCATTTATTACAGCTATGGTGCACTTTAAGTAAAAAAAAATGTGTGTGAGTGGTCCAGAGAGCTCCTGTTTAAGTCTTTTTATTATAATGATTAAAAAAATTTACGTTTGTGTAATCGCAAGTGAACACTAATTAGCCTTCCCATTAAGCCTTTTCTTTATACGTAGACCTCGTCTTATTACAGTTAATTAACACCGAATCTGATATTTGCATCTTTCTAGAGAAATGACAAGGAGCTCATGTACGAGTCCATCTGCATATCGAGGATTAGGCTGCGTCACTGTGCCCCCCAGAGGTCATGTTATTAAATAGCGGGCTCTGGCGATCAAACCCCAGCGCACGGCAGCTCACAGCGGCTCGTCCGTAGCTGGCTGAAATAGTGGCTGGTAGTGTTATGGATTTGCTGGGCATACACATGCAGAGATATATTAGGTAATTGAATTTACGCTTTATTTAGCCAATTAACACAGTCCACGTTCACCCGCATGCCCTGTAAGCAGTAAATTAGTAATAATATGTCATTTTCATGGAATTTTTTTTATCTGAAAATGTCACAATACGCTTGTAAGTTCCACATAGCAGTATGAATACTTGTAAGAAAAAATATAGAAAGAAGTGCTCATGAGAAATACTACATATTTAGAGTATAAGACGCTCCGGAATATTAGACACACATATATTTAGAGGGGGAAAAACCAGGGAAACAAATATACTAAACCTGCTGCGTCCGTGTTCCAGGAGTGTCTGGTAGATTCTTTCCTCCAATCATTGGTCTCCTGTGTACCCTTCTGTCCACCATGTGTCCTCCTTTGCCCCTGTGAGTCCCCTTCTATTTCTCCGTATGGTGCTTCGGTCCCCCTGTGTATCCCCTCCTGTTCCCCTGTGTCCCCTCATGTCCCCCTGTGTCCTTCCCTCCTGTTCCATTGTGTATACCCCTGTGTCTCCTCGTGTCCCCCTGTCTGGTCCTCCCCCTCCCGTCCCCTCCGCTCCCCGTGTGCAAAATCAAATAGCGGCAGCGCGGCTCACCTCACCAGCGATTTCTGCGTCAATTGCAGACCTCACCTCTCCTCCGTAGCTCCCCCTAGTGATCGCATCATCAGCAGCAGAAGCCATCACTAGGGGAGCAGCGCTGGAGATGAGAGGTCTGCGCTCGTCGCTGGAATCGCTGGTGAGGTGAGCTGCACTAACACTAATTGATTTTACACGCGGAGAGTGGAGGAGACATGAGGGCAGGTTGGGGGAGGGGCTGAGGACTATACAGGGGAACAAGGCACGGTGTCCCCCACGTTGCGGAGGGTCGGCGATTGTATCGGCGGGCGATCATAAGTCGGGGACTCCCCTGACTTTGGATTATAAGATGCAGGGACGTTTTCTCCCCATTTTGGGGGGAGAAAGTGTGTCTTATATTCAGAAAAACATGGTATGTATATATTTTAGCCCATTAGATTATGGATGTATGAGGTGTGGCCTCCTTCCCCACAAAGTCAGGTGGCTCTTCTGTGAACCTTCGATGAGACGATTACTGACTGTATGTTCCATGTCTCACTGGTAGCCCCCAGTGTCATTTAATTCCCTTTGCTACCATAAATAAGGCATGCAGTTACCCTAACCCCCCCCCCCCCCCTCTACCCTTTAAAGTACCACCACTATTACTCCAACCATCAAAGACAAGTGTGGTAAGCAATCCCCCCTGGACAAATGCAGCTGCTATAATTCCCCTCCCCGACAACAGTGGCCCTATTCCTCCAGATAACAAGTATGGCCACCCCACCAAATTAATACCCCACCATCCCATAAATATGACTAACCCAGCCCTACCCCTTCCTCCCAAAAGCCAACCCTACCATGAGACACCCCCTTCCCTCTCCAATGTAGAGTAGGACAGTGAAGCAGGTCATTGAAGCAGCTCTGTGCTACCCTGCATTGGGGAGGAGTATAGTTACAAACTTATTGCTGGAAGGGCCAGATGAAGCTCATGGATGAGAGGGTTAGAGGGAAAAAAATAGGCCATGTGGCCCACAAGTTTCCTAGCAGCTACAGGGTCTGTTCAGCCGGAGTAGAAGATATGAAGCATGAACTGGAGGCACCATTAAAGTGAACCAGAGACGAAGCACCCTCATGTATTTTACTATATATATCAGTGGGAACATTAGAGAAAACACCTACCCTGCTCTCTGCTTCACCCTTCACTGCTCAGCCTGCTTGTTTTCAGCCCTGAGCATTCAGTCTGGCTTTGCTCAGGAATCATTATAGCTGAGTCTGTCAGCTCTGATGTCTTTTCAAGCCCAAGCCTGCCCCCTCTTTTTTTTTTTTTTTAAGAAAACCTATAACGAAGAAATCCTCCCCTGGGTGGTACTCACCTCTGGTGGGGGAAGCCTCAATAGGATCCGGAGGCTTCCCCCACCCAAGGTGAATACCCCCCCAGGGGAGGATTTCTTCGTTACAGGTTTTCTTTAAAGTGGACCCAAATTAAAAATACAAGATTTCAGAAATAAAATCTATTTTCTAAATTATAATGATAAATAGCAGCCTTTTTTCAGCTGCATGATGACAAATATAAAATATTTTACATTTATTGGAGGAACCCCTCCCTTCCTTTCAAATTGCCGGCATTTTTCCGGCAAACTGGTGGAGTAGATGGTGTCCGGCAATGGAGGTATTGCTAATGGCTGCCCCCAGTATAACCCTAGCTATGAAAAGAGAAGGGTGAAAACCATGCACTGAAATGATCATAGGTTTGAAGGAGTGTTTATTTATCTTTGTATGTGTCAGAGTGGTGTAACTAAATATTTTTAATTAAAAAAATGTTTGGTTTGGGTCCGCTTTAACAAAAAAACATTTTTCAACGGGCATAGCTCCTTCCTCGGCACTAGCAGCTCCTCCCACGACGGCGGCGAAAATCCTTCCAGAACAGCAGCGATGTAAATATTTACCTACCCGGCTCCAGCGCAGACGCAGTATCGGCTCTCCGCACAGATCCTCGTTGGGCCGCTCTACTGCGCAGATGCAAGTCTCCTGCACAGTAGAGCGGGCCCAACAGAGATCGGCTCTTTTTGCCTATCTCCGTGCTGAGAACAGCAACAGCGCCCCCGCTGGAGCCAGACGAGGTAAATAAATCAGCGCTTGTCAGGCTTGTTGAGGGAGGATTCTGGGACTCTTCGGGGAGCCAGCGCTGGATTGCCTGCAGCTACAGTGTTGGGGGAAGCCTCATTGGGACCCCGAGGCTTCCCCCTCCCGAGGTGAGTACCCCCTGGGGGAACTTTTTTTTGTTACAGGTTCTCTTTAATCTATATTTGTTAGTCATAAGAGGTTTTTTAGGAATGATGATTTCATTTTGCACACAGCCCACTAAATAATATGCTTTTCTGATGAACTATGTTTTGCATGGAGTTATACGGCAAAACGGCACACCAGAGCGGCGAAAATACCAGGTATGGTATTTATTTTGTAAAATCTATCGGGGGATATATTTATTTTGTGCAAAGCGTTCATCTCTGGTTTCCTTTAAATGTGGGATTATCCGGTACACTCATGGGCAGTTTATTCAGCAAAGAACCTTTTTTGGTTCACCAAGTATAGCATCTCCTTCCAGCTTGGCCATTCACACCCACGGAGTATAGCCAGATAATCAGCTTAAAATCCAAGCAATGAGCAACTGGCACTCCCTGACCTATCATACGCTATGCTTTCCCTTCCCTCTGGTAAATTGTTTGGCATTGTCCTCCTGTGTCACACTGTGCTGTTATGTATGCTGGTTTGTACTCTGCACCCTCTGTTTACCGAACTGCACTGCCTCATATGCTGGTACTTTCAAAATAAAACATCATTTTCAATAACAACAATTATTGCAAAAACAGGTCAGCAAAGTCAGCCTTCATTTATTTCAGAATGTTCATGCTTTCTCATAGTTTATTTTCTAACTGAACTAAACCATTTTTTAAATAAATGTTTTAAGTGCTAGGTGTAATTGTATTAGGTAATAAAGCAGTTATTATGTATAAAGCAATTAAATCCTCACCCCTATGTGTGGGTTGTATCTCCAACCTTCAGGGGCTAGTTCCTATTTGTCGTAGCGTTTTATGCATGCGGTTTTCCACACTCACAATTCTGCACGTGCAATATTTGTATTTTTTGTACAGACTTATGCACATTTTCTTGCAAATTTTTATACACACTTGCAGAAAAATTGTGGATTGCAATTTTTCTGTGAATATCAAAGAAGTCCATTTACATGGCATTGCATTTAAATAAAATGGTATGAAACTCGTCCTTTCTTCTTTGTTCTAAAACATTCTTTACAGCATAAAACCTTCTAACAGAAAGAAAATTGGTAGCACAACAGCATTCAAACAGTTAAACGCAGCACTTTCTTCTTCAGTGGGAAGTTTAAATCCAAATCTGAAGTTCAGAAAGTGATTGCATTCTCTTGTTTGTTTCCTTATCAGTCACTATTAGTAAATGTTGCTGGCAGTGTTTCAGCTGAACACAAACAGGTACATTATAATACATAAATACAGCAGCTATGCAATAAATTACAATGGCAGCTTTCATAGCAGATAAACTCTACCTTGGGAACTTTTAATTTGTAAATTGGCGACAATACTTGTGCACAAAAGCTAATATGATAACTGTGAGGGTAATAGAAAGTAGCACAACACATTTTTATTGGATGTAATGTCAAAGTTTTATTCCGCTTTAGGCTCAAAATCCCATGCAAACTTTTTGCAAGATGCACATGTTTATGCAAACTTTTTGTGTTTTCATTGCCTTGAAATTAGTAATCGTAATGTCACTACTTCGCTCAATTTTCGCGTCATTTTGTGCCATTTTTAGCAGTTAATCACAAAGTAGTGTGACGTGGCATGCAGGAATCCCAGTGATGTACTTTCTGCTCAGGACCTTGTCGCCACACTTTGGTGCAGAGTCATATGAAGCCTGGTTTCTGTGGTGCGATGTGGTGTTTGCAGGCCCGGATTTACCTCACAGGAGTCTATAGGCACAGATGTCCTGGCACCTTAGATTTCGCCCTCCATGAACCCACAAACCCTTACCAAACTGCACCGCGAGTGTGCTGACTGGCCTAGCTGTCACTTCTCCCTTACTTCCCTTGCCCGTCATAGGTAGCTACAGGTGCCCCTTAGTATTAGGTAGCCAGAAGTACCTTCAATATTAAGTAGCTAGAGGTGTCCCCGACTGAGTGGAGATCTCATCAGTGGAATGCCGAGAACTCTCATTTACACTCTCGTCAGGACTCTGCATAGGGAAGGAAGGAGGCAGGCGCTCAGGGAGGGGAATGAGACGCCTTTTCATCATCAGGCGCCTGTAGGCACGTGCCTACAGTACCTTATGGTAAATCCGGCCCTGGGTGTTTGCAGTCCCCGTATGGGTGACTAAGAGTGTGCCTGGGGGCATTAGTAGGGGTGTGGCTTAAGTGTCCCTCTTTCTTATCTCAAAAAGTTGGGATATCCTATTACACCAGCAAAACCGTTACATAATCTATCCAGGGCCGGTTCTAGCTGCAATGGCCCCTTTCCAACCAAATCACACCCAGGGCCCCTGAGACTGCTGCCAGACCCAATCCCCCCCTTCTGTCACTCAATATCATTAGGTGTCCATCATGTGTCCCCTAAAAAGCATATTTGGGTTCCCATTATTCACCTTCTCTTCCTATACAGAGTAAACACACAGCATTCCCGCTCTCATGGGTCACCATGGCTGGAGGGGAGGAGGGGTCACCTTGGGGGGGGGGGCCCACAGGCTCTGGGGTCTGGGGCAATGGCCCCCTTTGCCTCTATGGAAGTGCCGGCCCTGATTCTATCTAGCGTCAGTAGTGATGCTGAGATTGCTAACAACTCTAGACTAAAAAAGCCTCCGAATATAGGGTCGGCCTTTCACCGAATGAGAAACCGGAGAGACTTTGAAAGAGCAAACACATGACAGTAAAGTACATAGAGGGGATTACTGGATGAAAAATGGCGACAGATATAAAGTGTGTTCCCTGCAGTGTAGGAAGATCAGTGCTGCAGCCCGTAATCTGGAAGGAGGACAAACAGGTCTTATGTTACTATCATTCTTTATGGCTGTTTCTTTACGGCTTCAAAAAGCTGGAGATGAGACCTCTGAATCCCTCCAATAACATGGAGGATCTGATGCTTGGCCTGCAAGGCGCAGAACAAGCACGGCAAGCTGAGGAGATACCTATTCCTTCCTGCTTCGGAAAAAAATCACGGTGTTTTTGTCTCCATTGAAATAGTACAGACCAGAGGTGAATCATCTCTGCCACCGATTTCTTTTCTCCAATGGAAAGTAAAGGAGAAGATCTATCCATTTAACTAGGGACAGGACTGCAGGGGGGGCCAGAGTTGTGGGGGGCACTACTTCGCTTTCTCCGATAAAGTGGTCCATCCTTCATATCAGGTGTTTTTTGTGGCTATACTTGTTATAGGTGTGAAGATTATGATGTTGTCCACACCGTTGACATTACTTTTGGAAGATGGGCCCCCAATCTGTGATGGTAACCAGAGGTAGGCAGGGGAAAGAGTCTGAATATCGGGAAGTAGTTACACCCCTGACCAGAGGCATAACTACAAGTTGCCAGACTCCCCAGCAAAGCCCTTCTGCCCCCATCCCCAAGGTCCTAGAATAGAAAGGTAGCTTATATGCACGCATCCTTTCCCCATATAACCACTCCCCCCCCCCCCACCACCACCCGGGATGCATACCTCCCAGCAGGTTTCTGTTTGGCCTGGATTATCCCGGGACCCACCCCACCACTGTGTCCCGCCATGCCCCCCCATGCTCCCTCAGCCCCAGTATATGCAGCAGAGTATGGGCGCAGCAGTAGCAGTGTTTGTCTCACCTCCTCTGTCCATTCTCTAAGCTCTAGTGCCTGGTTCTCCTGCATTGGGTAATGTGAGATACAGGACAGAATGCAAGCAGTCGACCCGGGGGCGTAACAATAGACCCCGCAAGGGATGCCTCCGCAGGGGGGCCCAGAAGCCACAGGGGCCCCGGGGGGGGGGGGAGTTTGAGAGACAGCTAAGGGCATGGAGAGAAAACCGTATTCTGCTCTTGCACCATTGTTATATTGACTGCATGTGTCCACAACACAGATAAGGACTCATACACACTTTGGAGTTTGTACACTGCCCCTGCTCCCTAGGGTTCGTAAAAAACATCTGTCTCTCACTGCAGCAAAGTTCTGATGACTTCATGTACAACCTTACTAACAAAGGAGTCACATTTTGAAAAAAAAGTTGTAGACTTTCCCTTTTCAGGAATCAGTCAGAAAGGATTCCTAGATTCTTATCACACAGGCTAATGAACTTATGGCATCTAATTACTTTTACAACACAGTGAAGTGGAGATTGATGTCTGACTGTTGCTGCCTCATTGAGAGCTTGTTGTCTCACATGGAGTCCAAGATCCTGTAATAACAGTATCAATCAGTGACATTCTGAATGTTTTGCCAAAGTTACAGTAAATACTATATCTTATGTTCAGCATGTCATTGTTGTTCCTCCATATAGCATGTGCTCTCATGTAGTAAAATAATACGTGTGTGTGTGTGTGTGCGTGCGTGCGTGCGTGCGTGCGTGTGTGTGTGCGTACGTACTGGGAGCAGAGCTGCGACAAGGGACTTGGGGTAAGTAGATCAGGGGGTAGCATAGATTGCCTGACGTTTCCTTTAAGTCTAAGTGTTTTTATCTGCATGGGGAAAACACCTTGGTCCTCAGTTTTCCTGTGCAGAAAGCGAGGGGGTGGGGGGTCCAGTGATGTCTAGTTACGCCCCTGCAGTGACCTGTAGTAGATGGACGGACATTGTTGAAGTGAGATAAGCATGACTACCTCTACGCCCCACTGCATATACTGGGGCTGAGGAAGCTGAAGGACTGGGGGCCACTAGACAACAGGGCAGCTATTTTGGGTATGGAGGGAGGGACCATTAGACACCAAGGAAGCTATGTTGGGGAAGGAGTGGGGAAGCACTAGACACCAACTAAGCTAATATCATACCTCCCAACTTTTTGAGATGAGAAAGAGGGACACTTAAGCCTCGCCCCTGCCACGCCCCTGATTATGCCCCCGCCACACCCCTAATCACGCATACCATAAAGATTTCATAGGAAAAAGATGTTGTTTTATCATTCAAACCACACTGGTTCTTCCTATCCTTCATATTAACATTTTACAAATAGTAATTATATCCATTTAAAGGATGGGAATAAAGTTTAGAGTCAATCAAACACATTTTTCAGTAGAGTATATTTACACAGGAAGAGGGAGAAAGTCCTGAAAGAGGGACAAATGAGGAGGAAATAGGGACAGAGGGACAGGGCTCCCAAAGAGGGACAGTTGGGAGCTATGTAATATTGGGGAGGGATAAAGAACTGTTAGACATAAGCTATGGGGGAGGGGGGAGGTATTAGACACAAGGGAAGCTATAATGGGGGGGGGGGGCATTAGACACCAGGGACGCTATATTGGGGAGGAGGAAGAAGCACTGGACACCAGCTAATCTAAATTGGGGAGGGAGAACCATTAGAAGCTATATGTGTGTTTGTGTGGGGAGGGGGGGGGCATTAGACACCAAGAAAACTGTATGGTGGAGGGAGGGGGAAACCACTAGACACCAGGGAATGCTTTGGGCGAATCGCTAAACAAAAGGGAAGCTGTGAGGGGAGGGAGATGGGGGAATCACTAGACCACAGGAAAGAAAAATAGGAGAGGGAGGAGCCAGTAGACCACCAAGGAAACTATATGGGGGAGGAAGAAGGAAACCACTAGACCACAGGGAAGCCATTTGGGGAGGGAAAGGGGAACCACTAGACACCAGGGCAGCACAGTACAGTACAGCTCTATGCCAGGCAGCCTATCTCCTTGCAGCTCCCGTCTCTGCATGTCACAGTGAGGAGTGGAGTGATGACTTGTCCTTCCACTGGAAACAGGTAAAGTATCAAGCTCCTCGGCCACTGCTCTGCAAGCCTCACCCCCGGGATAGTTCACCAATGTCTGTTTCATGCAATGAAAATCTACTTTGTGGATGTAGCTTTGTAGCTATATTTGTATACTGTACTAGATATTCAGTGCCAGAAATAATTGTTTGAGATCACATCGGGGAGGGGTAATCTACTAGACCGCCGAGCTAGGGAGGCTGACCAAGGGATCCAATGACAAAGAAGAGAATAGTTGTAAAGGCTTTTGTAAACTCTTTTTCTTCGTCCATGTACAGATGTGCATGTACCACTAATAAAAGCTGAGCGAGTTGGTTAGATAAGACCTGTCTGTAGAAAACCCCGTTGATGTTGTGAAATTAGATTTTTCTGAGCTACTGTATATATAATACTGTATTGTGTCCCTTAGGATACCTTCAAACAGTTTACACACGACTGATGTTTCCTGGTTCTGATTTTTATTTTCACTTCACTGTGACCCTTTCTCCCTCTTCCATAAAGAAGCTGAAGTCTTTGTTGTGTATCAAGGCACAGATGTATTGTGTATTTCATTATTTCACAGTACCAAGATACACAAGCTTAAAGGACACCCCAGGCGAAAATAAACAAATTAAATAAACGATTGTATCTATCTTCCTTCTCCTAAAAATGACTTTTTAAGATATTACACAGTTTTATTTTATGTTTAAATCTACTTTTTAAGTTTTAACTGTTTTATTGTTTTTGCTCAATGACACATTCATTGACATTTGCCAGAGCTAAAATCTATGAACTATTGACCCTTTGTATCTCTTTCCTGCTCTCGGAAGCCATTTTCTGCTAGGAAAGTGTTTTATAGTTGGAATTTCTTATCAGTGAGGGTCACATTGTAGTCACTTCCTGTCACTTCCTCCTTACAGCTCAGCCCCCCCCCCCCCCTGCTGTTGCAGTAGCCTCTTTCCTGTAGTTACATCCCTGAAGGGATATTCAAGTTTAAAAAAAAACAGTGTAACTTACCTGGGGCTTCTTGCAGCCTGAAGTCATCCTGTGCTGTCCTTCTGCGACCCTCCAGTGAAAAGCAGCAGCAACCTCCTGAAAGCTGGCTGGTCATGGCTAGTTGGAGGCTGCAGTATGGTGGGAGGGTATAGCGCTAACTGGTTGCTTAACAAATCTTGGGTGAATACAGCAACAGGCAGTGGCGTAGCTAAGGAGCTATGGTAACCAGTGCAAGCGTTATACTTCCCCCCCCCCCTAAGCACTCTACTGTACGTATAACATTTGATTTGGAGCATCAATACAAGTGTAAGTGTTCGAATCAGGGTGTCTTCATTTGTAAACCTGGACTATGCCGTACAGCACCAAAGCTAGTGGAGAGGGTCACGGGGGTGTGGTCCATGTTGCGCTTCTCGGGATTACGATGCTTCCTTCTTTCGAGTTGGAAAGAGAAAACATTGGAGTAGGAATGATCACAGATATGCCAATTTTTCCGAGTTGATGCAAGTTCATGCACATTTTTCTGCAAATATATGCAGCTTGAAAATGGACCAATCAATTTAAACCTGGGTTTAAATTGATTGGTCAGTTTTCAAACTACATACGTTTGCATAAAATTTGCATAATTTTGGGAAAACATTTGCATTTCATTGGTCATCCCTACAGTGGAGTCATGAGAGGCATGTGGACTACAACCCCGTGACCCTTTCCACTAGCTTTGGTGCTGAACAGCAGTGTACGGCATAACCTGGGATTCTAAATGAAGAAACGCCAACACTCAGGGCCGGGCAAAGGCAGAGGCAAGAGAGGCTCCAGCCTCAGGGCCCAGTGTAGGAGGGGGCGCACAACTCACTCAGCTTCCCCTATTGTGTTTGAAGCAGAGAGAACTAATAAAAGGGGATACATGGCAGTGACTGCAAGCCAGATAACTAGAGATTAAGGTGTTGGGGGCCCTGGGGCGCCTCTTAGTCTAATAGCAATCAGTGTGTGACAGCTGGGGTGGGAGGGATGGAGGGGCGCACTTTGGTGTCTCAGTCTTGGCTGCTGAAGGACCTTGTCCTGGCTCTGCCAGCACTAATCAAAACCTGCCAAGGTCAGCTGCAGTGTGAGAGAAGTGTAATCAGGGGATGGGAACAGTTTGTCAATGATTATCCCTATTCAAAGCATATAGAAAGGAAACAGAAATCTGGGTGCCCGGCGCCCGCTAGCGGCAGACATTTGGGCACCACCATGGGGCCCCTATGGTGGCGTCCAAACTGCCGCTGCTAGCAAGCACCCAAATTTCCTGGGCCCCAATGTATTTATGGGGGAAATACAATGAGCCCCATGGTGGCAGCCAAAAATTCAAGGTTTTTTTTTCAATTTTTTTTTTTTTTACTGGTGGTGGGGATGTCTAAGGTTAGCCATGGGGGAGGAAGGGTTAAGGTTAGGTGTGGGAGGGGGGGGGGGGTTTGCAGCAGCGGGGGCGTTTTAGGGTTAGGTTTTGGAGAGGAAGGGTTAAGGTTAGGCGTGGGGGTGATTACGGTGACAGGGATGGTTAAGCTTAGCCGTGAGGAGGGAGGGTGGTTAAGGTTTGGCATCGGTAGTGGGAGGAGTGAGAATAGGTTCAGGTTTAGCTGTAGTAAAATATTGTTTTTAGATTTAAATAGTAGAATATCGGTAAGTGTGCACCATATAAAACTGATTATTGCCAACATAACACCAATCAAGAGATCTAAAACAGCAGTTGAAGGTGAAGGGGGGTGGGGTTTGGGGGGTAGTTTACATTCCTTCTTGCTACGCCCTCTGGCAACAGGTGCGAAAATGCAAAGTGCTTAGATCCTAAACAGTGATTAACCGCTTAATATCACGTCTTCTCCTTCTGATCTGTGCCCAGAATAAACACAGCATATCACAGTCACACAACACACAGACTGAGCATAACAAGGACTGGCTGGCTGTTTTTTTTTTTTCCTTTGATGAGAACTTGAAAGATTAGAGGGCAATGAGGGGCAAAGCTTTATTGACAAGATTTTATAAGCTGAATAAACACATTGGAAGAACAGACTCTTCCTGGGCCTCCCTGCTGTGCTGCAGCACTTTGTGGAGCGGAGGACATGCAGAACACATTGCTGAACTCACAGCAACATTTCATCCAGTTATGTCTTCATTTACAAAAGCATTAGATGCGTGTTAAATATCAGATTGTGTTTTATGTTGGCTGCCTGTTATCCCCGACACAGCATGCTAGCTGCCCGTTATACCCGGCACAGCGTGCTGGCTGCCTGTTATCCCCAGCACAGCGTGCTGGCTGCCTGTTATCCCCAGCACAGCGTGCTGGCTGCCTGTTATCCCCGGCACAGCGTGCTGGCTGCCTGTTATACCCGGCACAGCGTGCTGGCTGCCTGTTATCCCCGGCACAGCGTGCTGGCTGCCTGTTATCCCCAGCACAGCGTGCTGGCTGCCTGTTATACCCGGCACAGCGTGCTGGCTGCCTGTTATCCCCGGCACAGCGTGCTGGCTGCCTGTTATCCCCAGCACAGCGTGCTGGCTGCCTGCTATCCCCAGCACAGAGTGCTGGCTGCCTGTTATCCCCAGCACAGCGTGCTGGCTGCCTGTTATCCCCAGCACAGAGTGCTGGCTGCCTGTTATCCCCAGCACAGCGTGCTGGCTGCCTGTTATACCTGGCACAGCGTGCTGGCTGCCTGTTATCCCCGGCACAGCGTGCTGGCTGCCTGTTATCCCCAGCACAGCGTGCTGGCTGCCTGTTATACCCGGCACAGTGTGCTGGCTGCCTGTTATCCCCGTCACAGCGTGCTGGCTGCCTGTTATCCCCAGCACAGCGTGCTGGCTGCCTGTTATCCCCAGCACAGCGTACTGGCTGCCTGTTATCCCCAGCACAGAGTGCTGGCTGCCTGTTATCCCCAGCACAGCGTGCTGGCTGCCTGTTATCCCCGGGACGTCATCAAGCCGGGCCCCGTAACTTAGCGTCAGTGTGAGCCTGGATGGTGAGGAGAGGGGCAGCAGGAAGAGCTCCTCATAGGTGGACCTGGGGAGGTAAGTAATGGCTGGGGACACCTATCTATACTGGGGATACCCCTGCCGGGGTCAGAGAAAAATGGCGCATAGTGCCGATGTTTAAAAATGGTGCAGCATTGAAAACATAGCCTAACGTTATTTAGCCATATCAATGTTTAATTATGGCGCACAGACGAAAAACTAATTGAAAGGTTAAATTGTTAAGTTGCATATCTCTAGTTATCATTTTACTGTCTTTATTGTTAATGAACTCACCATGAGGAGGGTTGTACCGGCTGCTGGCTTCTCAAGTTTCAAAATAAGCAGCAGGAGGGAAGAGAGAGGAGTGGACAGGTGGAGAGCGGACACGTTAGCCCTGTCACCTCTGCCGTCTAGGAAAAGCCGATCCTGGGATGAGGATGGTTGGCACAGCGGGGGAATGATGCTGGCAGGAGGAGAGTGCAGCAGCAGGAGGGAAGAGAGAGGAGTGGACGGGTGGAGAGCGGACACGTTAGCCCTGCCACCTCTGCCGTCTAGGAAAAGCAAATCCTGAGATGAGGATGGTTGGCACAGCGGGGGAATGATGCTGGCAGGAGGAGAGTGCAGCAGCAGGAGGGAAGAGAGAGGAGTGGACGGGTGGAGAGCGGACACGTTAGTCCTGCCACCTCTGCCATCCAGGAATAGCAGATCCCGGGGTGAGGATGGTTGGCACAGTGCGGGGATGATGCTGGCAGGAGGAGAGTGCAGCAGCAGGAGCCGGAATGTTACGCAGGCAGCCAGGGGCGTAACTAGAAATCAATGCCCCCCCCCCCCCTGCAAAACCTTGGGTGGGGCCCCCTCCCCCCCTCCCCCTGCACACTGAATAGGGACTGTCTACAAATCTTTGTCTACAAAACTTTGTATGATTCGTTATTAGTGGCTGAGCAGATGCAGTCATTAGAACCAGTGCTGGGCCGAAATTACGCATGAGCGTAATTACGCATCGTAATTCAATGTAAATTTACGCGTAAGCGCTACGCGTAAATTACGGTCTTACGCGTAATTATTTACGCGTAAGCAGTAGAGTGCTATCGTAATTACACTGTCTACCGTAATTGCTAGGTATGCGTAATTTTACGAACACTTACGCGTAATTTTACGCGTAATTACTAACGTAAAAACTCCCCTTTTCTAAGAGTAGCCAATCAGTCAACATCCTAAGCAACCAATAGTATCTTCTCCCGCCCTTCAGTATAAGCGTACGTTTTGACGCATACGAATGATATGTACGCAATAACTGTCACATTGACGGCTATTGCGTACATATCGTCCGTATGCGTAAAAAAATACGCATTAATGGGTATTACAGCACTACGCGTAACATCGTAGTGTAAGCGCCTACATTACAGTATCCTTACGCGTAACTGCGTAAGTTTACGCGTAATTACAGTGATGTACCGTAGATAATTTCCTACGCCGTAACCGTAATTGCGTAATGCGTAATAGCGTAAAATTACGCGTAATGATCCGTAAGCGTAGATTTTTCCATTACGACCAGCACTGATTAGAACAATTGTGCAGAAAGCAGAAAGTTTTTTTTCTCTCCTTGCCCTGAGTTGTCAGTCCCTCAGGACCGGGCCCCCTGTGGCTTCTGGGCCCCCCTGCAGCTGCATCCCTTGCAGGGTCTATTGTTACGCTCCTGCAGGCAGCAGTGTGCTGGGTCACCCACACGGGATTGGCTGCCTAACCAATTCCAGCACCACTAGAAGAATGTACTTTCAGTGGCAGATACCTGGCATTTATATTTGTAGCCTCTGTCATCTGGCTGGTAAAGTTTTTAGCTAAACATTAAATAATGTTTAATAACCTTTATAGCTTATTGTTAAATATTGATAAGCGTAAAAAAAAACCCAGAGGCATCACCGTGCGCCATTTTCATATGGGCCATTTTTGACTGTACCCACCTCTGCCTGGCTATCTAAACTGGGGACACCCACACCAAAAATGGCAAAAATGCCTTGGTCCTTAAGGGGGGTTTAGTTGCTGGTCCTGAAAAGGTTAAGCAGTAATAATAAATATTTACAGAAGAATATAAGTGCACATACAGACTTTCTTTACTGTTATCCAAACTTGCCATTTATGATCCGGTTATATAACAGTCTTATGTCTGTATACGCATCCTCTGCAGTCAGCCTTGCTGGAGGGGAATTGCAGTTAGCTGACTGCTATTGTATTCCCCGCAGTAGAAGGTCACTGGGCAGGTGTAAAGATAATAGTCACAACAGCTTTGTAATGCCAGGCATACACTATTATACACTATTATCTAAGGCTGACTATTATGTAATGTCTGTACAGAGCTCAGTTCGCCAAACAAACTTATACATTTTTTTTCCAAGTAAACCTGTAATTTAAACAAAAAGCAAAAGTTAGATTCTTGCCTCGGTAGAAGGAAGCCTCTGGATCCTCTAGAGGCTTCCTTGAGTCAACCGATCCAACGCTGGCACCCTGTGAAGGTCCACGGTCGCGCTCCAGTCCATGAATGAGCATGGCTGCACACACTTCACAGGATGCCATGTGCCTGCACAGTAGCACGGAGTCACTGGGGCTCAGTGGGGAAAGCCAAGCCTGATCGACCCCGTGATGCTGCGCAGGTGGGAGGCATCCTATGTCTGCGCAGTACGGTCGCGCTCATTCACAGACATGAGCCCGGACGCACAATCTCTGCAACAAGTCCATGTCCAAGAGGCATAGGGGTCCCAGCGCTGGATCAGTGTAGGTGAGGGGGATGGGGGGGGCGTATGTGCAAAAAGGGCGCCCGAAAAATTGGGCTCCTGAAATAGTCAATAGTAGAATATCGGTACATTTTACGATATTATGCATTTTTACAGTGAAAATTAGGATAGTAAACGAACTCTATTCTTACACAGAACCTGCACACTACCAATGCCTAATACTAACCATCCCTCTGATGCATAAGTAACCCCCCACCCTCCAATGTCTAACCTCCCCCCCCCCCCCCCCCGATGCATAACTCTATCCAACTCCCCTCTTACGCCTAACCATAACCCAGCCCCCCTCCGATGCATAACTCTAACCACCTCCTCTCCAGTGCCTAATCCTAACCCCCCTGCCTCCAATGCATAGCTCTAATCACCACCCCTCCAGTGCCTAACCATAACCTCCAATGCATAACTCTAACCACCTTCCCTCCAGTGTCTAACCATAACCACCCCACCTCCGAGGCATAACTCTAACCACCCCCATGATGCCTAATCTTAACCCCCCCCCCCCTTGCCCAATGTCTAACCATGACCACCACCCCCTCTGATGCATAACTCTAACCACCTCCCCTCCAGTGCATAACCATAACCACCCCCCCCCCCCCCTCCAATGCATAATTCTAACAACCCTTCCTCCAGTGCTGGCCTTAACCATCTGCCCTCTGATGCCTAACCTTAAAACTCCCAATGCTTAACCCTTACCATTCCCCTCCCCAATGCCTAACCTTAATCACCACCCCATGATGCCTAACCTTACCGCCAATATATCAACCACACAGGCGTCTTTGTGACCTATTACAGAAAAGGTAAAGATTTCTCGTAGGAAAGGGGTAATTAGCTACAGATTGGGATGAAGTTCAATCTTGGGTTAGAGTTCCTCTAAACGTCAAAGGTCTTGCTGGGCATTATGGACTGGAGTGGAAGTTCCCTGCTGGCAAACCATGCCTCAGCATGCTGCCATTTCTAATTCTTGATTCTGGGGTACCCATAACCCCATTGTGTGTTCACTGTTTCCCGAACTTGGATCAGTTTCGGTTCATACAAATCACTGTATACTGGTATTGCCCCACCAGGCCTGCCATTTCAGAGCTGCTCTAGCCAATTGCCTTTGTCAAAGTTACCCAGATCAGTACACTTTTCCTGCTTCAATACATCACCTAGAAAAACGGACTGTTCACTTACTGCCAAATACATCCCTTGACAGGTGCCATTGTAACAAGACAATCAATGTTATTCCAGTCACCTGTCAGTAGTTTTCACGTTGTGGCTGATCGCTGTATAACTGTAGTTATTAAGTGATTATATCCAGTGTTCCATAGAAAAGGTATTTGTTGCATGCCAGTATCCCATGTTATTTCATTCATAGAAATAAAAACATTTAAAGGACCACTATCAAAGTTAGCTAAAATTCTAAATGCCACATCTATTTCCAGCAATTACTAGTAAATAGCAATACAAAAGCTTTTTTTCATCTTTTCATTTGTGTGAATAAAAAATGACAGAGAAGAATCACTGTGGGCATTACAATGGAAGACTGTGCACAGAACATCCAGCATATAGAGACCGTCCTCACCGGCTGTAAAACTGAGTAAAATGAGTTCAGAATGATAGAAAGCAGAAATATTGCTTCAAATGTGTGTAAATAATCATCACCTGCAGCTTTGTGTTCCTCTCTGTGTGTGTTTCTGCCATGCAGTCTAAAGTAAATAGTTTACAGCCAGGGAGAAGTGTAACCTAGCTACTTACAGCTCTTCCTCCCCTCCCCCATGTTGATTTTTACATACCGCTTTGTAAACAAAGCTATTTTTCACTCAGGCTATGCTGAGATACCTCTGAAAAGGCTTCTAGTGTTGCTGACTAAAATCTCTATAGGAATGTGGATTTTACAGAAACTTCTTTAACCTCCTGGGCGATAATCCCGAGCTGAGCTTGGGGTAAACCGCCGTGGAGGATTTCTCAGGCCCTAGTGGGCCGATTTGCATATTTATTTATTTTTTTGTTACACGCAGCTAGCACTTTGCTAGCTGCGTGTACACGCCGATTGCCGCCGCTCCGATTCGCCGCTACCCGCCGCGTTAGAGCCCCCCCAAGACCCCGTGCGCATCCTGGCCAGTCACCGCCGGGCAGCGCTAAGGGGTGGATCGGGGACTCCCTCCGACATCCCGATCATCGACATGGTGACAGGGGAAGCCAAACAGGAAATCCCGTTCTGAACGGGATTTCCTGTTTGCTCTGATCGCCGGAGGCGATCGGAAAGGGGTGGGGGGATGCCGCTGCACAGCGGCTATCATGTAGCTAGCACTAGGCTAGCTACATGATTTAAAAAAATAAATAAATACAAAAAAAAGTCCTGCGGCGCCCCCTGGCGATATTATTGTATCGCCCAGGAGGTTAAAGAGAAACCGTAACCAATAGTTGAACTTCATCCCAATCAGTATCTGATACCCCTGCTTCCCACAAGAAATCTTTACTTTTTGTAGAATTGATAATAAGGGGGGGTCTGTATGGCCGATATTGTGGTAAACCCCCCCACAGTGTGATGTCAGGACCTAGGTCCTGACAGTTTCCTGTCTATGAGCCTTTTTGCGTTGTAGGTAATAACAGCTGTTTCCATCTACCAAGCAACCAGTATCTCTCTGTGCATATGTATATCTATATAAAAAAACTACCTTTTAGCCTATTGTATTGTTAGGGGGTGTGGTCGTAGATAGTAGCAGCTGGTGTAGTCTTTTTTTTTTTTTTCCTGTCTGCCAGTAATGAAGATGATTATGTGCAGGCTGATTGTGGGTCAAATTTATTGATTTATCCCCCCCCCCCCCGTCACTAAAGTTCCTATTTAAACAATGCACCTATTTAAAAGAACATACATGTATTGTACCCATAGTGGAGCCCTGATTATAGATTACAGTTGCACTATAATACAGTATCTGCAAATGAAAGAAATACTATCAATCAGGTCCTGAATTCACTGAGTCAGTTGGGCGTAAGTCAGTATTACAAATACCATTATTATTTTCAGTAGAAAAGTACCACTTTCTTGTTGTGAATGTGGAAGAGTATGATTCTGAGCTCCGCTCTGTGACCTGGGCTCATGCAAACAATAACAGGGTATTAAAGTCTGAGACCTGAGCTGGCTTTTAGCGCACAGAGAATTGCATAGTGAAAAGTGTTTTGTTTCTATTTTGTATTTTGGCTCTTTTGAAATTTGGCATGGAAATTATGGCCCGTTGCCGCTTTCATTGCAGTATTTATAAAATAATGATTTCATTGCTGTTGAAAATCAGTTTATACTATATGTGTTTAGAGAGACTCCTGTGCCACTGGTGAAAGAATTGGCAAACGTGTAACACAAACACATCAGATCAGCAGAGGTATGAGTGTAAAGGTGGCCACTAACAATCCAATTTCTAGCGAAAAATTGTTAGAGCGATCAGAAATTCTGATCGGAAGTGAAATATTGTAATACATCGTTCACTACACCATCAACGAGCCAATCTTTGCTTCCTATGTATCACAACCAACAAGAAAATCCAAATTTTGGTTCGACGAAAATTCATTCAGCCGACATTTTTTTCACTCCTTCATAATCGATTGTGTCCACCAACTGAGATTATTTACAACCAATCCGATCAAAATTTCTGATCAGTCGAACAATGTTTCGTTAGAAATTGGACCGTTAGTGGCCACCTTTAAGGGGGCAGAAGATGCACTCAAAAGATATGTTGCAAAAATGATAGCTCTTTTAATGAAAAAACAGAATCCATAAAAAATCACGCATCAGACAAGGACCAGCAACCTGCAATGGATAGGTATCATAGACAGGGACAGATCTAGACCAAGTTGCGCCTGGGGCAAGGTAAGGTTTTGGCGCCTAAAGGTCAGGTTTTGGTGCCTAAAGTGCCATTCCCCATCCAGTTTTGGCGCTTAAAGGTCAGGTTTTGGCACCTAAACTGCCATTCCCCATCCAGTTTTGGCACCTAAAGGTCAGGTTTTGGCGCCTAAAGATCAGGTTTTGGCGCCTAAACTGCCATTCCCCATCCAAATTTTGCCGCCTTTTTAAGAATTCAACAAACTGCGCCTGGGGCAAGATACCCGCCTGCCCCCCCTAGATCCGTCCCTGATCATAGACACCCACAGTCCATCAAAATGCCAGCTGGTAGCCTTGGAATAGATAGTCCATGAGGTGATAGAGTCCAAAGTCCACAATACAGCAGATAGTGTGTCTTGGAGTGCACATCTTTCGGCTTGAGGATGGGCGGATGCCCGAAACAGCTCTAGGCCAGTGTCCGTCGCCACTATCCAAGACACGTTATCTGGTCCTTGTCTGACACGTGATATTTTTTTTTATGGATTCTGTATTTTCATTGAAAGAGCAATCATTTTTTGCAACATATCTTTAGAGTATGCTCATCCTTGTGGAATACAGAGATTGTGCTGCCACCGAGTGCTCCGGTGGCTTGATCGTGAATCCACCTCAGCTGTGGTAAGGGGAGTGCAGCCAGGTATCCTTAATTGACCATAGGTGCCTATGATAAAGTTCACATTTAGAGACATAAGAAGGAAATATAGGCGCATAGCCACGGGCTCCTCGCCCGCTATGCAATGGCGCAACGTAGTTATTTGCAAGCCATTTTTCTTTCTGCAAGCCTATCTGCAACAAATGGTTCCTCTTGCCAATAATCAGGTTCCTCCGGGGATCCTAGTGTTAGGCACCACCAGGGGAAGGGGGTCTTAGGGTTAGGCACCAACACAGAAGGGTTCTTTGTGAGAGTAGAGTTAGGTTTAGCTGTAGTAAAATATCTGTAAATATTACCAATATCTTACTTATATCTTATCAAAATTCACTAGTACAATGTTGCTAACCCTTAGCAATATTTTAATAGCAGCAATCCCCGCATCCTTTTTTCCAGACACCTTTATTTCATGTATGCCCCCCACCCACCATCCCACCTCCAAAGCATGTGTTGCTGTGGTCACACGGGGCACTCTTATTCTTTAAATTAGCAGATGGGCTGCCTTGTTGTAGGGGTCATCACAAAGGAAGAGGGTGTGCTCAGTAAGGCGGCCAGCTGGCCATCAACTTTTGCAGGGAAGCTCCATGGTTTATAGTTACGGCCCAGCAGATCCAGGGGCAAACCCAGGATTTCCAAGGCGGGGATTCCTGAAAGGTCTCCCTCAACCACACACAATACAGTATAATAATATGGTAGGGATGGTAGGGCAGTGGTTCCCAACCGGTGTGCCGCGACACATTCATGTGTCGCGGCAGCACTGGGAATGTGTCGCCGCATTCCCCCGCTCTGTGGTCCTCCGTCCGGCGGAAGGCAAGGGAGGACAGCCAAATGTCCTCCTTTTCGGCCCGATCTCCTCCATCTCCCTCTAACGCTGGCGCTGCCTGTCCGCTGTACAGTACGCATGATGTCACACGTTACGTGTGTGACACACGTAGACTTCGGCGCAGCGGGAGGGAGGCGGGCCATCCATGACCATCACGCTAGGCGGGGGGAGGAGCCGACCTGACGATGCGCGCGACCCAGAGAGACCCATTAACTACGCAGCCAAAGCCACTGCCAGTCGCTCCGCACTTGTCTTGCCAGATTACTAGGCCTGCTAGCCTAGTTAGCCAGCAGTAGGGTGGCCATCCGCAGTGAGTGAGAGCCTGCCGTTCGTGGTCACTTCAGGAGGTCACTCCAGTCCAACACTCTCTGCCAGAGAGTCTCTGGTCAGTTCAATAAGATTGCATTTAGTGGGGAACTCTTCTGCCAATGAGATTGCATTTGTGGGGAAATCTGGCAATAAGATTGCATTTGTGGGGAAATCTGCCAATAAGATTGCATTTGTGGGGAAATAGTCTGCCAATGAGATAGCATTTTGTGGGGAAATCGTCTGCCAATGAGATTGCATTTTGTGGGGAAATCGTCTGCCAATGAGATTGCATTTTGTGGGGAAATTGTCTGCCAATGAG
Organism: Hyperolius riggenbachi; assembly: GCF_040937935.1. Classification (NCBI taxonomy): domain Eukaryota; kingdom Metazoa; phylum Chordata; class Amphibia; order Anura; family Hyperoliidae; genus Hyperolius; species Hyperolius riggenbachi. The sequence continues at coordinate 62,147,378 of NC_090653.1, read as the reverse complement.
ATTGCATTTTGTGAGGAAATTGTCTGCCAATGAGATTGCATTTTGTGGGGAAATCGTCTGCCAATGAGATTGAATTTTGTGGGGAAATCGTCTGCCAATGAGATTGCTTTTTGTGGGGAAATCGTCTGCCAATGAGATTGCATTTTGTGGTCGGCCGGCCCTCCACCATGTGGACTATTGTGCGCCACTGTCCTCGGTAAGATGTCCTCCTTTTTAGGGTGTAATGTGCTCCTTTTTGGGGTTCTGCAAGTGGCCACCCTAGTAACTACTCAGAGCAAGGGTGGAGGCCAGAGCGAGGAGAGAGCCAGAGATAAACACTTGGAGCGGAGAGGACCGGATTTACCATAAGGAATTGAGGTAGGAGCATAAATGTGCCTGCTTCTGCAAAAAGGCGGCATCCTTTCCGAGTGTCTCTCTCCCTGTTACAGCCAGCATGTGTGGCAGACATACTGCTGCAGCTGTGCTGTGGCTGGGAGAGCAGCAGATAGCTAGCAAATTCGAGCAGAGTACAGCCGGCCTCCCTCCTGCTTCCTGACTACCTACAGTCCTACACTGGGGCAGCTATACTACCTACACTGGGGCAGCTATACCACCTACACTGGGGCAGCTATACCACCTACACTGGGGCAGCTATATGACCCATACTGGGGAACTATACTACCTACATATGTGATGTGTCACCGCGATTTGAGCATTTGGCTTGATGTGTAACGACTTCAAAAAGGTTGGGAACCACTGTGGTAGGGCATTATACTGGGTACACATAATGCAATTTCTCATCTGACAGGATCTGAAAATGATTTCCTAAATGTCCGATCTGCTCACGATCGACAACAGGATAGATCAGGAGCAGTTTGGATACAGATAATAATGAGGACAGTCGACATTGGTAATAAAGGGAAAAATGAAGCATTCACACAGCAGGGCACAGGGATGTGCTCATACCTGACTCTGTTAAGTTCCCCAGAGCTGCTCCATGCTCTGTACACATGCTGCTGCTCAATGCTCTGTACACAGCTGCTGCTACATCCAAAGTCAACTGTAGCAGGGAAAGAAAGGGGGCAGTGCTGTGAGCTGAAGGATGCCTCAACTTGTGCCTGTTCCCAGACACTGCACCAGCCCTGGTCTGAGGGGGGATTTTGGGCAGCTGTAATCCCCCCCCCCCCCCCCCGCGTTTGCCTATGAGATCAGCCCCAAAATGACCCCAGATTTATTAATAATGTGATTTTTGCTTCCTCTACGTATTTAAAGAGGAACTTTACCCCAGGATTGAACTAATCATCATGACCTGCCAACGGGTTGTTTCGTCCTCGTCATCTAGCACGGACTGTGCAGGCACAGTACACGCCAGATGACATGGACGCCCGGACACTCGTGCAGGCACAGAAGTGGGTCGCCGTAACTGCGGGTGGCCAGCAGAGACGTCGATGAGGGACTGAGACGGCTGCGAGGGGCTGGAAGAAACCCCAGGTGAGTAAAAATTGTTTATCAGCGTTCACCTCGGAAGTCCTTTAAGGCTAGCTATTAGGAAGGGATTAAGGTTAAACAGAGAGTTTAGGTTAGTTGTAAAGGACTTGTCACTAACAGAGTTGGCTGTCTACATTTAGCCAATTAGAGAAGGGCTGAAAACAATGATGACGAGAGCACTGCCCAACCAAAATATGAGAGCACTATCATTCATTTTGCCAATCGTTCACACTCACCCCAATTTCAGGGGCATCGAACCCATAAATATCCATAGCTACGGGTACCAAATCCAATCAGAGCTTCTGCCTGCCTGTAGCAGAAAAGGATTAAGATGAAATGAGGCCCAGGGCAAGGTACTAGCCTCTGCTTCCCACTATAGTCTTTTTGGTAAGCTGAAGTGAAAGAACGAACAGAAAAGGTGGCCCCTTGATGCCCTCTAGGCCCCGGGTAGCTGCCCAGGTTGCCTTGTGGATTATCCTGTTCTGGCCTGAAGTCTTTTCCGCAATCTACCCAATAGTAAGACAAGTCAATTGAACTCCTGCTGTCGCTGCCGATGGATGCAATCCAAAGCTATGGATGTGTTAATTCCTCGCCAATCTTGTCTGTGTGTGTGAGCAATAAATATTACCACCTTTATTACCACCTTTAACAATCAAGTTTCCATCTGTTTTTAAAGTGGACCTGAAATCTTGCACAGGACAGAAGGAGATCCTAGAGAAATATTCCCTGTATGTATTTAGAGAATTTAGCCTGTCTAATCCCCCCTCATCTGGGAATAATCACAAGTGTAATTTGATCACTCAGCTGTGTCAGCTCAGGGATCTCCTCTGCCACGGCATAGAAGCTAATTTGTAAATGCATATGTGTTGCATATGTGTTAAAATGTCTGGTTTCATGAAAGCAGGAAGTAGACACACTGCAGATTCACTGCAGGATTTCTATCAGCTGTACCAAAGATTTTTTTTTCTTTAGCTACTTTATCCACCACTACAGTATATCTACGTCCTCAGTGACTTCATCTTCATCTAAGCCACGAGGACGTAGATATACTGTACGTCTTGTAGCTGAAGCACAACTGTGCACCATTGGGCTTGCTCCTGTGCACAACTCCAGCACTATCTGATGCAACACTAATTGGTGAAAGGGAATATATGTTCCCTGAACCAATAAGATTGATTTTTATCATTAAAAATACTTAACATAATTTAAGTTGTGTGATAAGCAGTAGAAATAGCCAAACAAAAGTTGTAGTTTTTTTTTAATCTACTGCAGCCTTTTTTATTTTTACACTGGAATTGGTAAAACTGGTAAATGTGTTTTTTTTTTTTTTCATTTTTTCCCCATTAAGATGCATAGGAAACAAAATAGTTCAAGGGTATAAATGCCATACAATAAAAGTCTAGTTTGTCTTAAAAAAAACAATATATATTTCATTTAGGTGTCATAAGTAGGAATAAAGTTATTGCTGATTAAATAGAGGAATAGCTAAAATGTCAAAACTGCTCTGGTCCATAAGTGGGAAAAAAGGTCTGGTTGTGAAGTGGTTCAAGGTGGTTATGCTGTTGCTTATCTCGTAGAGCAGAGAGGAAATCGAGTAAATAACACCTGATTGACCGGGGTCCTAGTTTCCAACTTATTTTTGTTTGATGAAGATAGGTTTATCAAATCGTATTGTTAACTTTTCTCTGATATCTATTTACACTCAGATTTTGAAGGCTGAAATCAACTGTATCTGTCTGGTGGGGTTTCAGCATTTTTACAGCAGATTACAGTACAGAGCCGCTAGAAAATACTTTTCATCTCGGTCTGACTCTGATCAGTGAAAAAAGGGAAGCTTAATGATTATTGATCATGTGAATTTGCTGTGTGTGCATTGGCCTACGCAATATTAAAGTCTAGTCTGCAGTTTGTGTTTTACAAGTTAATTGACAAAAACATATAAGCCTAGAAACACGTCTGAAGAAGACATTATGATAGTTGATAGCAGAACTAGCCGAACAGTAATAGCTAACAGATTTATTGTGCAAATACAGTCTGGTATAACATACATTAAAAACCTCTCCCAACTCCTTATTGCTCATACAGTTATCCTACCTACCGTTGGGCCAAAATAATGCCAACAGTAGGAAAACTACTTCCCATCCACTGGTCACAGTCAGCTAGTACCAAAAACAGCCATGGGATGGGGATAGCGCACACAAGGCACCATTTAAGAAAAAAAAAATCAGCCCACACAGGCACATACCTCCCAACTTTGTGAGATAAGAAAGAGGGACACCTTTAACAAATTATTACCAGAGTACATGAAAATTAGACACTCTCCCCTCTACAAAATTCTAGATAACACTGATGACACTAGATAACACTGTTTATTAAAGCGTAATGAAACCCAGCATTTCTACTTTGCTCTAATAGATTATTTACAGCATATTATATACAACCAGCATTTTTGTTTTTACTAGAACTGCATTCAAAGGGTTAACACAGCCTTTAGAAGCTTCCCTTCCAGCAGAGCTGGCGACTTCTGAAACTTCACATAATGTTATCTAGTGTTTATTTGTATCAAGTCAGGATTGAAATGTAAACAAAACCTTCTCTCACACCACGGGGTCTCACAAAGACAGTGAGACAAGCATAAATGCTTTCTGATTAAGTTAGAGGATGAATAAAGCAGTTATAAATAAAATGCAAAGTCAGCTCTCAGAGTAAAATTAGTGTATTTTAGGAATGTATAATTTCTAAATGAATAATAATACTTATGCACAAAAGCAAATATGCTAACCGTATGGCATATAAAAAGCAGGAAAACATGTTTTATTGAATATTATGTCAGGGTTTTATACCGCTTTAAACTCTGAGCTGATAAAAAAGCTACAGAGTTGAAATGGAATGACAGCAAAGTCCCCTCCTTTCTCTAAGGAATTCAACAGCAGGACTAGTAGTTTTAAACATGTCTAAAATAAACACTGCAGGAGAAGAGAGAGGCAGCATTGAGTATATAGTATAGAGTCTGTGCCTGACACTTGAGAAACACAAATCAGAAAACCTGTAACAAAAAAAAACCTCCCCCGGGGGGTACTCGCCTCGGGTGGGGGAAGCCTCCAGATCCTATTGAGGCTTCCCCCGTCCTCCTCGATAAAGCTCCCCCAACAGCGGGGATGTAAATATTTACCTTCCCGGCTCCAGCGCAGGCGCAGTATCGGCTATCGCTCGGAGATAGGTGGAAATAGGCGATCGCTGTCGGTCCGCTCTCCTGCGCAGGCGCAAGTCTCCTGCGCCTGCGTAGTAGAGTGGACTCAACACAGTTCGGCTATTTTCACCTATCTCCGTACGGAGAGCCGCAACAGCGCCCCCGCTGGAGCCAGGAAAGGTAAATAAATCAGCGCTTGTCAGGCTGGTCAAGGGAGGATTCCGGGCCACTTTAGTGCTGGATTGTCTGCAGCTACAGGGGTCCCAATGAGGCTTCCCCCTCCCGAGGTGAGTACCCCCCAGGGGAACTTTTTTTTGTTACAGGTTCTCTTTAATAAACAGGAGAGATAGTCAAATACAATGTGTGTTTACAATAAAGCTATAATCAATGGAAATTTATATTTTCCATTTAAAATCCATAGAAAAAAGGGTAATTTACTAAAAAAAAAAAAAAAATCACTCACAAAAGCCTAATTTGTCCTGAAAAAAATTTATATAGATTCGGTGTGATAGGTAGTGATAAAGTTATTGCCAATGTATAGTGGGATGCAAAAGTCTGGGCAACTTTGTGAATCGTCATGGTTTCCTGTATTAATTGTTGGTTGTTAAGATAGAAAATGTCAGTTACCTATATCATATATGAGAGAAACACAGTGATATTTGAGAAGTTAAATGAAGTTTATTGGGTTTACAGAAAGTGTGCAATAATTGTTTAAACAAAATTAGGCAAGTGCATAAATTTAGTCACCACAAAAAAGAAATAAAATCAATATTTAGTAGATCCTCCTTTTGCAGAAATTGTAATTACAGCCTCTAAACGCTTCCTGTAGGTTCCAATGAGAATCTGGATTCTGGTTGAAGGTATTTTGGACCATTCCTCTATACACAACATCTCTAGTTCATTCAGGTTTGACGGCTTCCGAGCATGGATAGCTCTCTTTAACTCACACCACAGATTTTCAATTATATTCCGGTCTGGGGACTGAGATGGCCATTCCAGAACGTTGTACTTGTTCCTCTGCAGGATTGCCTTAGTGGATTTTGAGCAGTGTTTACGGTCCTTGTCTTGTTGAAAGATCCTGCCCAGGGGGAATCTTCAGGTTTGTCACTGATTCCTAGACATTAGTCTCCAGAATCTGCTGATACTGAGTGGAATCCATGCGTCCCTCAACTTTGACAAGATTCCCAGTCCCTGCACTGGCCACACAGCCCCACAGCATGATGGAACCACCATCATATTTTACTGTAGGTAGCAGGTGTTTTTCTTAGAATGCTGTGTTCTTTTTCCTCCATGCATAACGTCCTTTGTTATGCCCAAATAACTCAATTTTAGTTTAATCAGTCCACAGCACCTTATTCCAAAATTAAGCTGGCTTGTCCAATGTGCTCTGTTTGTGCTGTGGGCAAAGAAAATGCTTCCTCTGCAGCACTCTTGCATACAGCATCTCCTTGTGTAAAGTGCGCCAAATGGTTGAACGATGCACAGTGACTCCAATTGCAGCAAGATGATGCTGTAGGTCTTTGGTGCTAGTCTGTGGGTTGACTCTGACTGTTCTCACCATTCGTTGCTTCTGTCTCTCCGAGATTTTTCTTGGTCTGCCACTTTGAGCCTTAACTTGAACTGAGCCTGTGGTCTTCCATTTCCTTAATGTGTACCTAACAGTGGAAACAAACAGCTGAAATCTCTTAGACAGCTCTCTGTATACTTCCCCTAAACCATGATGGAGAACAATCTTTGTCTTCAGGTCATTTGGGAGTTGTTTTGAGACCCCCATGTTGATACTCTTCAGAGAAAATTAAAAGAGGAGGGAAATTTACAATTGACTCCATTAAATACTCTTTCTCATAATTGGATTCACCTGTGTATGTAGGTCAGGTGTCACTGAGCTTACCAACCCATTTTGAGTTCTAATAATTAGTTTTTAGGCAGCCATACACTGGTCAATTGCCACCAGATCAACCAGCAGATAGATCCCTCTGTGATCAAATCTGATCAAAGAGGGATCTATTGGCTGCCTACACTGCAAACAGATTTTGAATCGATTTCACTATGAAACCGATAGTTTGTGGAGCTGCCTCCGCCCCCTGCATACATTACCTGAACCGGCCGTCGTGAGTCCCCCGGTCTCCGCTGTCTCTACTCCGCTCTGGGCTTCAACTTCACTTTGCTTCCTGTCGGGGGAAGGGGGCACTCTACTGTTTAAACTTCCCCCGACAGGAAGTGAAGCCAGTCGGAGCCCAGCGCGGAGAAGAGACAGCGGGAATACGCGCCAGCGGAACAGGTAATGTATTGGCGCTAGCGTCGGTCGTCGGACATTCGAACGCTGCTATCGACGCACTCCCGACCCTCCGGCGATCGAGCAAAATTCTCCACACGGACAGATCGACGGGATCGATTTCGGACGGAAATCGGTCGATCGGTCAGTGTTTGCGCATCAATTTCACAGCAGATTCGATCACAGTGATCGAATCTGTTGTCTATCAGCGGGAAATCTAGTAAGTGTATGGGCACCTTAAATGTTTTGGAATCAATAAAATGACAAATTTATGCACCTGCCTAATTTTACTTAAACAATTATTGCACATTTTCTGTAAATCCAATAAACTTAATTTCACTTCTTAACTGTCACTGTGCGTGTCCTCTATATCCTAGGTTCTCAACGTGTGGTACGCGTACCCCAGGGGGTACTTCTGATGGTTCCAGGGGGTACTCGGGCTCGATATACTTAACCAAGAAAAACAAATTTAGAGATTTAGAAAATGATAAATCTTATTTAAACAACACCTAATTAGTATTTTAGCCAATTAAAAGCAATAGTAAATGCTTGAAAACTGTTTAGAACAAATTATCATGTACTACGATTAAATATATATTTGTCAAGGGGTACCTGTGATAATGTGTACTATGCTAGGGGGTACTTGGTGAGTACAGGGTTTTAAAAGGGGTACATACCAATAAAATGTTGAGAAACACTGTCTATATGATATGTTTAACTGACCTTTTTTATCGTAACAACCAATGAGTTATACAGGAAAATCATGACGATCAACAAGGTTGCCCAAACTTTCACAGCCCACTGTATTTAGAGCCACACTGAGCTGTGAAAACAACCTCAAGTTAATTTGTGTTCATCATGTATTAGGCACAGACGCTATACTTTACTCACTGCTGCCTCTCTTTTCTCCTGCAATGTTTATTTTAGACATGTCTACTTTCTAGTACTGCTACTGAATTCATGGTGTGTGTGTGTGGGGGTTTGCTGTCATTCCTTTTCAAGATGAATAAAGCAGTGACTTATTTTCACGTCCTCTGGTAAAGTTATGCGACTGTCACCAGGTCTCTCCTCTCAGCTGCAAATGATCATGCGTGCGGATAAGCTGCAATAAGACTAGCTCACTCTGATATAGTTTTCAGAGCGGCGGAAGTCATTTTCACATTATCAACACAAGCTGAGACATAATGGGGATTGATGCCTTGCATATTTTTTAATCTGCAATCCAGGAGTTTAACTTTAATCTCACAACACTGAAACAAAAGAGGACAGAGTGTACTACGGAGAGGAAGAGAATGCCGCTCAGGCTCTGCCTTGTTTTGTGTTATGAGCGCAGGAATACCTGAGTTCCTGTCCTCATTGAGCCTGATCGCACCTGACAGTTATTACACTTTCAGTCTGGGAGTCGAAACACCAGATGGGGAAAGAAAAACTAAAGAGGATGAGTTAAAGTAAGAGAATTTATGCATGGCACTGCTGTGCTGCTGATTTATCGGATATATTTACGCGCGGGAGAGGCTGCGTAGACATAAAAGCGCCAGGCTCAGCTCTCGGGCCTCAGCCAGATCTGCTGACAATGGCTCTCCGCGGTGGAAAAGCGCTGAAATATACATGGGTCATAAATGCCTGGATTCCGAGGTTATAACACTTGTCAGGACAATTTATATCACGGTATAAAACTCCCATCTAGATCTGCGGCACCTGGTGAGGCCCGAACTTCCCACATCCACCGTGTCAGGAGAGGCTGAGATCTCTGTGAGGCCCAGAATTCATCATCCCTGCTCATCTATTAGCAGAAGAGATGTTATAAGGTGAAATGGAGTTCTGGGCAAGACACCAACTTGCAGAAATGTCGGAAAACAGAGGCACCAGCAGAATAAGTTACACTAAAAACTGGAAAAAAATATTTTGGTTTTCAAGAAACTAATCACGAAAATACATGGTATTTTCACAATATGGACAGCTTGGTGGCGCCCTGGTTTGAATCCCAGCCAGGGCACTATCAGTGTGAAGTTTGTATTTTGTATGTTCTTTCCGTGTCTGCATGGGTTTCCTCTGGGCACCCCGGTTTCCTCTCATGTGCCAAAAAAAAACATACAGATACGTTAATTGGCTTCCCTCTAAATTGGCCCTAGACCATACATGTCAAACTCCTGCCCGCGGGCCAAATCTGGCCCTCAGAGCCATTAAATTTGGCCCTCAAGTGGTTTCCCCACTTTGTATTATGTTTGGCCCACTCTAGACCACCAGGGAAGCTATATTGGAGTTAGAGCCCAGGAACACCAGGGAAGCCATATGGGGGAGGTTGGGTAAAGCACTAAACGCTACGGAACTGTATAGGGGAGGGTGGGGGCCACAAGACACCAGGGAACTTTATCAGGTGGCCAATAGACATTGAGGTTGACCCGTGACTAGGTACAAGTGCTCAATTTCAGCCCACTTTGTATTTGAGTTTGACACCCCTGCATTAGATTAAGATACATACACGAACCAATGCATGGACATATGACTATGGTAGGGAGTAGATTGTGAGGCCCTCTGAGGGACAGTTAAGTAATAACCAGACAATACAGTTGTGTTCAAAATTAATTCAACCCCCACTGAAATTGAGTGTTTTGACCAGTTTGACATTGATTTTGATCATTTCAGTCATCTTGTTTACAATTAAATCAAAGAGACACTTGTAAGTCAGACAAATATAACATAACATTTATAATGAAACGACCACAAATGTATTTTCTGTGCTCACATCATTATCCGTTTTATTCAACCCCCAAGTGACATTCATTCTTAGTACAACATCCTTTTCCAGTTTGGGACGGACTGCATCACATTTTCTTCCAATATCTCCTGGTACTGAAGAGAATGCATGGTACCTTGCACATGCTGAAGCTTCCCTGTACCTGTAGAAGCAAAACAGCCCCAAAGCATGATAGACCCCCCTCCATGCTTTACAGTAGGCAAGGTGTTCTTTTCTTCATAGGCCTTGTTCTTCCTCCTCCAAACATAGCGTTGATCCATGGGCCCAAACAATTCTAATTTTGTTTTATCAGTCCACAGAACACTACCACAAAAGTTTTGGGATAGTGTTCTGTGGACTGATGAAACAAAATTAGAACTGTTTGGGCCCATGGATCAATGCTATGTTTGGAGGAGGAAGAACAAGGCCTATGAAGAAAAGAATACCTTGCCTACTGTGAAGCATGGCAGGTAGTCAATCATGCTTTGGGGCTGTTTTGCTTCTGCATGTACAGGGAAGCTTCAGCGTGTGCAAGGTACCATGAATTCTCTTCAGTACCGGGAGATATTGGATGAAAATGTGATGCAGTCCATCACAAACCTGAGGCTTTGGAGATGTTGGACCTTTCAACAGGACAATGATCCCAAGCATACCTCCAAGGCCACTAGAGCATGGTTGCAGATTAAAGGCTGAAACATTTTGGAGTGGCCATCGCAGTCACCAGACTTAATCCGATTGAGAATCTTTGGTGGGACTTAAAGAAAGCAGTTGCAGCGTGTAAGCCTAAGAATGTGACTGAACTGGAGGCTTTTGCCCGTGAAGAATGGGCTAAGATAGCCGTAGATTGCTGCAAGACATTTGTGTCAAGCTATGCTTCACGTTTAAAAGATGTTATAACTGGAAAAGGATATTGTACTAAGTACTAAGAATGAATGTCACTTGGGGGTTGAATAAAACTGATAATGATGTGAGCACAGAAAAGACATTTGTGGTTATTTCATTATAACTGTTATGTTATATTTGTCTGACTTACAAGTGCCTCTTTTATTTAATTGTCAACAAAATGACTGAAATGATCAAAATTAATGTCAAACTGGCTAAAATACTAAACTTCAGTGGGGGTTGAATAATTTTGAACACAACTGTATACTCTGTACAGCGCTGTGGAAGATGTCAGTGCTATATAAATGCTAAATAGTAATAAAATAAATAATAATAACATGGTCAAAAGAATCAACATTTTTTCCAATGTAAAAATTAACGGAAAACTTGAAAAATCAGTAAATTTTCCTGCAAAAAGCGCAAAAATCATCTTATTTTTTGGTGGGGGTAATTTGTGAAAATGCAAAAAAACACAAACTTATTACAAAATTATTTTCAATGGCATTTTCGCTTCAAAGTCGAATTTTAATTATTTTTGCAAAAATTGATGCAAAAAAAATATCAACATTTTCTATCATCCCTTAGAAACGGAGGTAGTAGTGGACGAGCTGGTGTGCTAAAAAATGGTGAGGAGAACCGAGAGCCCAGTGTAGTGCGTATGTATTATTGTATGGATTAAGGAATGTGAGGAACAGGGAAACTCACAAAGGTAGGTTACCACAAAGGCCACTTGGGTTTAAGAAGTCACTCTTTGTCGGATCAGGAAGATCATTGGCTCTTGACCCTGTGATCAATGTGAGTGTAATGGATTGCGGAGATGCCGCCGCGCGGTCTGGCAGTGGGGCGGCTGTCTCCGCATTCAGACCGGCAGTTTCCGCACAGCAGCATGCGCCTGGTTTGCCTGGGCCTTCTAGTGCACACAGATGGAGAGCTACGCGCGCGCTGGGAGGCAGGACCTTTATGCCAGTAGGAGAGGGATCAGGTCGATCAGCTGATCCTAGCGCAGTTACTGATTGGCTGAGTGGCGCTGGGCGGCGCTGAGGAGCGCTACAGTATATATAGATCTTGCTGGTCAGTCTCAGGTTGTCTGCCATTGTGAATACTTACGTGTGAGCACTCAGACCTCAGTCAGATCCCACAGTGTGTTAGAACCAGGTGGACCTGGGAATTCACACTTAGCCAGATTACGCTTGTGTTATATTTTAGACCAGTTCCAGGGTGTTGAGACCAAGGACCTCACACCCAAGCTTAGGACTACTGTGTCATTACTGTGTTATTCTGTAGACCAGTTCCAGGGTGTTGAGACCAAGGACCTCACACCCAAGCTTATGATTACTGTGTCATTGCTGTGTTATACTTTAGACCAGTTTCGGGGTGTTGAGACCAAGGACCTTACACCCAAGCTTAGGATTACTGTGTCATTGCTGAGTTATTCTCTAGACTAGTTCCTGGGTGTCAAGACCAAGGACCTCACACCTCAGACTAGGACTCTGCTTTATATCTGTTATGACTATTTGCTCTGTCGACCTCTCTCTTGCTTTCTGATTCGGTACCTCTGCATATCTGCCTACCTGTTGCCAAACCCTGCCTGTACCCGGTTACCGAATCAGCCTTCTGTCTCTGTACCTTATCTGATCGTGTGTTGCCGACCTGGCCTGCCCGACCTTCCAGGCTGTCACTCACCCCTTGGGTGCTCAGTCTATCTATACTAGCTGTGACACTATTCCACCAAGTGTCAGTTAGCAACTAGGACTCCTGCTCCTCAGAGAGTCCGGCCTGCTAAGCAGCCAGTGGCCTCTTTTCCTTGGAGTCCCCTGGCTGCAGTACAGTCTATTATCTGATCACCAAGTATCACTGGTTGCCAGGTACTCGCTATTCCCTCTCTCAAGGAGATAGTCCCTGCACAGCCCAGGGCCACCTGCCCCTCAGGTGGTTCCTGGCCGAGCTGCCTGCATCTCCTGCCTCACGGGAGATAGCCTACAGTTACACCTCATTAGGTGTCCGAAGGTTAGTCATACTTGTATTATTGGTGATTCTGCAGATCATCCATAATCAAGTATACACCTGTATTGTTGATGATTCTGCAGATCATCAATAATCAGATTCTCTCCGTGTGCTGACACCAATCGTTACAGAACGGCAGACCTGAAAAACAAAATGGACGCACTCAACAGCCGTCTTGATGCACTCACCACTTCGGTGTAAAATTTCATCAGGGTGTTGGACGGTCATCAGACCCAGATTACTGCTTTGTCTGGGTCCATACAGGTCCTTCAGACGGCTGTGAATGCAGTGCGATCTCCTCCAGTTACAGACTTGCGTATGTCTGTACCCGAAAGGTTTTCTGGTCATAGATCTGACTTTCAGAACTTTAAAAATCGAGTAATGTCGTATTTTGAGTTAAGACCCAATTTATCAGGTACTGAGTGTGAGGATCCGTTTTTTGACCACTGTTCAGGTCTGCATTCTGCAGGTCTCTGGAAGAGAGACCTTTTGTCAGTTTTGCAGCTTGCTGCTGAGGAATTTGCATACGTTTGTCATGCAGATTGCCTATCCACATCCTTTGTAGGCTTGCTCTATATATACCATGTGATATCACAGGCCTGGGGTGGTCATAAGGGTTTGTCCTGTGAAACACTCCTGGAGTGTCAGCCTTGCTTATTGTTTGAAGATTAGCCTAGAGTAATTCCTGGGACTGCACTAGGCAGGTTCCCTAGTGCAGTTAGGATTGCATATCTGTTTTGTTTGTCTGTTGCGATTGTCCTGTCCCAGCGGTGGTCAACAGGAAGTCGTTCTGATCTTTGTTCTTGGAGTATAGCTGGAGCAGCGGTTGCTACCAGCTATCTCATCTGATCTGTCTTGCCTGGATCGCACTCGCCTTGCGCTAGTGCTGTGGATCCGTCTGATCTCCATCTCTCTTGCTGTACTTGGGTCACATTTGCTCTGGCGGAAAGAGCAGTGGATCCAGCTCGCTCTGTTTCTATACTTGGATTGCACTCGCTCTGGCGGAAAGAGCAGTGGATCGTATCCCTCGCTTATTTCTGTTTTCGTGTATCTGTCTTGTCTGCTACGAACGCTTGCTGGAGGCTTGGTGAGGTAACCGTTAAGCAAGCGCTCGCATCCTCTGTTTCATGTTTGTCTGTCGTGGTTAGTTAGGCGTGCTTGTCTCTGTTGTGCTTAACACGCGGAGACCGCGCATAAACGTGTGCACTGTTGCGAATGAGTGCGGTGTTCGTGTTTAGTTAGCGTTTGTTATTTTCCTTATCTTCTCATTGTATGATTTGCTGTGCCTTTGCTACTCTCGTGCTCTGCCTTGCTGTAGCCTTGTGTCACCTCTGGCAATCGCCTCTCTCGCAATTGCGTTCTTACTTCATATCTGCTGTTGTATGAGCACCGTCGCGGGTTGGCGACTAGATTGGGGCACATACATACATTCTGTCCCTGTGCTCATTCTCTTCCGCAATCGCTTCTCTTGCGATTGCGTTCTCACTTGGTTTCTTCTGTTGTGTGTCCACTGTCGCAGGTTGGCGGCTAGATTGGTGGACATACATACATTCCTCATCTGTGCTTATTCGGTCTTGTGTCGCTGTTAGCCATCGCCATCTCTGGCGATTGCCTTCTCACTTTATCTTCATGGTTGTGTGTTCATCGTCGCAGGGTGGCGACTAGATTGGTGGACACACATACCCTCTGTCGCTTTGATCTCTCTCTTTCAGGGCTATTTTGCCCTGTGTTTCTTCCCTTTGTACAATTCCTGTCTGGCGTCTGTGGCAGGGCAGAGGAGCTGTTCCTCTGCACTCCACAGCTCCACCTGTCGACAGAAATTTCCCTCTACAGGTGCATTGCACCTTTTGCTGGGTTCCCTCAAATTATACGCTTGTGGAGGATTTCCGCAGTGTCAGCGCACGCCCTGTGCGCTGATCACGAAGAGAATTCCACAATCGTTACACTGAGGCACAGAGAATTACGTTTATTAAGACCCTTTTGTCAGGGGATTCTCAAACATGGGCATATAGCCTTCAGGCAGGGCATGAGGCTTTGACATCAGTTGAGGAATTTTTTAAGGCCATGGCCATAATTTATGATGATCCAGATATTGCCTCTACTGCTGAGCGGAAGCTTAAGACTTTGCGTCAAGGCAAGGATCCGGTAGAAGTTTACGCAGCTGAGTTCAGGAAGTGGTCTGTGTCAGCTGGGTGGGGGACATTTGCGTTGTTAGACTGTTTTTTATCAGGGCTGTCAGACGCAGTCTCTGATTTGATGTTGGGACACCCTGAACCAAAATCTATTGATGAGGCAACCGCTTTAGCAGTACAGGTTAGTCGCCGTTTACGTTATCAGAAACAAACCCGGGGTAAGAGCACTGTAAGATATGTCTCCTACGCCTCTCCTCCACCCATCTCACCTCCGCCAGAGCCAATGCAAATTGGACAGTCAAAATTGACACGGGTGGAAAAGAATCGCAGGAAAACAGAACAGCTCTGTTTATACTGTGCAGAGGAGGGTCATAAGGTACAGAATTGTCCTAAAAAGTCTGGAAACGCTGCCGCCTAGGTGTAGTCAGAGGTAATACCCTAGGCGCGCAGTCATTACCTCTAAACAATAATCGTCTGCTCCTTCCCTGTTCTGTCACATGGGAGGGTCAGACTGTTACCACTGAAGCTTTCATAGACTCTGGTTCAGCGGCTAACTTTATAGATTATGAGTTTGCAAAGAATTTGGGGGTTCCCATACTTCCGTTAGACCAACAGGTTTTGGTCACTGCAGTAGATGACTCTCCTCTGCAAAGTAGACATCCCCTGTCTCGGACCCCGGAGTTGAGGTTCAGTGTTGGGGTGCTACATAAAGAGAGTCTACAGTTTCTTGTCCTGCGTATGGCAACCTCCACTGTTATTCTTGGCATGCCATGGTTACAACTTCACTCCCCTCAGATAGATTGGTTTTCAGGTCAGCTAACGAGCTGGTCTACCTATTGTCATCATCACTGTTTAGTGAAAGTAACCGTGGGTAACACCAAGATTCAGGTTAAAGGTGTGCCAACCCAATACGCAGAATTTGCTGATGTATTCAGTCCCAAATCAGCAGATAAACTTCCCCCCCACCGTACCTTCAACTGTCCCATCGATTTAAGATCTGGTTGTATGCCTCCTAGGGGCCACCTCTATAATCTATCTGGGCCTGAGAAACTGGCAATGCAGGAATACATCAAAGAAAACTTGGCCAAGGGTTTTATCCGTCCCTCTCGTTCACCAACGGGGGCTGGATTCTTTTTTGTAAAAAAAAAAAGGATGGAGGCATTCGTCCCTGCATTGATTATCAAGGCTTAAACAAGATTACAGTGAAAAATCGTTCTCCTTTGCCTTTGATTGACGATTTGTTCACTCAGGTTACCAACGCCAAGATTTTCTCGAAACTAGATTTGAGAGGCGCATACAACCTAGTTCGAATTAGGGATGGTGACGAATGGAAGACGGCCTTTAACACACCCGACGAGCACTACGAGTACCTGGTGATGCCCTTTGGGTTGTGTAACGCCCCGGCCGTCTTCCAGGAGTTGATTAATGAGGTATTCAGGGAGGTGTTGGGGAAGTTCGTCTTAGTATATCTGAACGATATACTGATCTTCTCGTCCAATCTCTTGGAACATCGAAAACATGTTAGGTTTGTCCTAGGGAAGTTAAGACAGAATCTGCTTTACGCTAAATTAGAGAAATGTCTTTTCGATGTAACCTCTGTTGCCTTCTTGGCAGGGGAGGACTGGCCCAGGGGGACGGGGGGCAATTGCCCCCCGGGCTGCCAGAATCTTAAGTAATTAGGGCCAGCCGCTGCTATACGCAGCGGCCGCAGACATACCACAGGTGACAGGTTTGCAGTGGGGATCGCAACCTCGCGCGATATTTCCCGGCAAGTTGAAGTATCCAATCAAAGAAGGGGCTGAGGCGGCCGGCCGTGGTGTGCCCTTGTGCGTGGCTGCGCCTGCGGTGGATGTGAGCGGCACAAGGACACAAATAGCTTAGGTCCTCTCCGGCCAGGTGGGTTGAAACTGCTTGACTCCGCCCCCGCCTGGAGCCATTGCCGCCCGCAACGTGCTGCTGTGCCTGCGGTGTCATCGGAGTGAGCTGTCTCACTCTTCAGCTTTCTGTGCTGGGGGGGCTGGGGGCCTGGAGCTGTGGCTACGGGTGGCTGGCTGGAGGAGTCGGACACAGTCCTCCCCTGTGCTGCTGTGCCTGAGGTGTCATCGGAGTGAGCTGTCTCACTCTTCAGCTTTCTGTGCTGGGGGGGATGGGGGCCTGGAGCTGCGGCTACGAGTGGCTGGCTGGCTGTCCTGGCTGGAGGAGTCGGACACTCTGGGGGCTGGGAGTCGGAGATGCCACCTATAGCTGCTTGCTGCTGTGGAGGAGGAGGAGGTGTAGGACTGAGGAGACAGGAGGATAGAGGAGGTCGGGTCCAGGTTGCCAGAGGAGAAGGTGGTTTTTATAAATTTTGTTTCTGTACTTCTTCTCCCTTCTTGTCACTGAGTTACTCACACTTTGCTGCCTGCCTGCTACTGCTGTCAAATTCAATTCTCTGCCCAGGCCAGTGCCCTCTGAGTTTTTTTTTGTGTGATAATCATCCCCATTCTGACCCTGGCCTGAGGGGGAACGTTTTTTCTGCTTGTGGTGTGATTGGCGGCAGGGAAGGCAGTTAGGCAGTTAGGCACTGTCAAACAGGTAGTTGGAGGGGGGGGAGTAGGTGTCAGACAAGTAGTTTGTATGGTGGGTGGGCAGGAGTGGGGTTAGGCATCACCAGGTAGGTAGGTTTGTGTGTGTGTGTGTGCGGGGGGGGGTTGTTTAAAGGAGTTATCGGACATTTTTAATGAAATAAGTGCTACTTACCCGGGGCTTCCTCCAGCCCCACGCTCCCAGCATGTCCCTCGCCGCAGCTCTGCAGTCAGCCATTCGCTGCCGCTGCCTCCCAGTCCTTGGCGATGGCACCAGTCCGAACTGGATGTCGGCCTGTACTGCGCCTGTGCGAGCATCACTGTCAATCACCGCCACTTGGACCGGAGTGTACTGCGCAGGCGCAGTAGTTCTGCGTCTGCACAGTACGCTCTGGTCCATGTGGCGGTGATTGACAGCGCCGCTCGCACAGGCGCAGTTGGCCTGACGTCATCGCCGGGGGCTGGGAGGCAGCGGCAGCGAACAGCTGACTGCAGAGCTGCGGCAAGGGACATGCTGGGAGCTTGGGGCTGGACGAGCCCTGGGTAAGTAGCACTTATTTTCATAAAAAAGAAAAAAGCCTGATAACTCCTTTAAGGTTAGGCATCAGACACAGACAGGTAGATTGTGCGGAGAAATGGGGTTAGGCATCAGGTACATAGTGTGTGTGTGTGTGTGTGTGTGTGGCTGGGGCTGTTAGTCATCACAATTTGAAGATTTGCACACAAGAAAGATATGGCTTTGGGCTGGGGATGCCGTGAAACGGGCCTCTAGTTTGTGTTGTCCCCCCAGGCCAAAAGGTCCCAGTCCTCCCCTGCTTCTTGGGGTACATTATCTCTACGTCTGGCCTCTCCATGGATCCTGGAAAGGTTTCTGCTGTCTTGGAGTGGCCTCAGCCTGTGGGACTGAAGGCGCTCCAAAGATTTTTGGGCTTTGCCAACTACTACAGGAGGTTTGTAAAGGGGTACTCTACAGTGGTCTCGCCTCTCACCAGTCTCACCAAGAAGGGGGCTGATACTTACCACTGGTCAGCAGAGGCACATTCTGCCTTCTCTACACTGAAAAAGCTGTTCTGTTCTGCACCCACATTAAGACATGTGGATGTCACCTTCCCCTTTATCGTGGAGGTTGATGCCTCAGAGGTGGGGGTGGGGGCTGTATTGTCTCAGCGATCGGGTTTGCAGGGCAAACTCCACCCAATGCGCCTACTTCTCTCGTAGGTTTTCACCCGCAGATAAAAACTACAATATAGGCAACCGGGAGTTTTTAGCTATCAAGTTAGCTTTTGAGGAATGGCGACATTGGCTAGAAGGTGCAGAACATACTATCACAGTTTATACAGATCATAAAAATCTGGAGTACATAGAGGGCGCCAAGAGACTTAGCCCTCGTCAGGCCCGGTGGTCTTTGTTCTTTTCAAGATTCAGATTTGTAATTTCCGTATACCCCTGGTAGTAAAAACATCAAGGTCGACGCCTTGTCCAGGTGTTTCGAGCCCGAGACAGTACAGCCCTCAGCCCCTGAGACTATTCTACTTCAGAAGGTAGTTTTGGCAGCCACTGAGACCTGGAAGGATTGGACAGTCACTCTGAGTCCTTACCAACAGGATGTTCCAGAGGGGAAGCCCGATGGGGTTATGTTTGTGCCACTGCCTTTCCGTCTGCAACTCCTACATCTGTTTCATTCCCACAAGAATGCTGGTCATCCCAGGGCCACCAGAACCCAGGATTTACTGGCCAGATGTGCTTGGTGGCCTACGTTGGCAACAGATTGTAAGGAGTTTGTAAGAGAGTGTGCAGTGTGTGCTAGGAGTAAACCTTCTCGCCAGGCTCCTGTTGGTACTTTACAACCCTTACCAGTGCCAAGTGAACCATGGACTCATTTGTCCATGGATTGTGTAGGAGAAATCCCCAGGTCTGAGGGCAAGACGGTCATTTGGGTGGTAGTAGACAGATTCAGTAAGATGGCTCATTTTGTTCCATTGAAAGGACTCCCCTCGGCCCAGGAATTGGCTGATCTCTTCATCCAGCACGTTTTCCGGCTGCATGGCATTCCGGAAAATGTAGTGTCAGATCGGGGAGTCCAATTTGTATCTAAGTTTTGGAAAGCTTTTTGCCATCAGCTGGATATGGACCTTGCATTCTCATCAGGCTACCATCCACAGAGCAATGGCCAGACCGAGAGAGTTAACCAGTCCCTTGAACAATTTCTCAGATGTTATGTTGCAGATGCGCAGTCCGATTAGGTAAAATTTTTGCCGTTTGCAGAATTTGCGCACAACAACCTGAAAAGGTCCTCCTCAGGATTTTCCCCATTTCAGGTAGTGTCAGGAAGATCACCCAAGTTTGCCCCGTTGCCTGTGGCGTCTACACCATTCCCCGCCCTAGAGGATTGGCAAAGGGCTTTGAAGGAGATTTGGGGAATGGTTAAGAGGAACTTGGGGAAAGCTTTCCAGACCCAGAAAAAACAGGCAGTCAAAAGGCGGTCCGTAGAGTGGAAGTTTTCTCCGGGGGACTTGGTGTGGGTGTCCACTCGGCATTTGGCCCTGAAGCAACTGTCACCCAAACTGGGTCCTAGATTCATAGGACCATTCCCAGTGACCAGAAAAATTAATAATGTCACTTATGCGATTGATCTCCCAGCCAACATGCGAGGTGTGAGATCATTCCATGTGTCTCTTTTGAAGCCGGCAGTGCACGTGGATTCCTCTCCCCACCCCCCTGTGATCAACCTGAATATGAGATTGAAAAGATTCTGGACTCTCGGTTAGTGCAGAATTCCATGCAGTATCTGGTTCACTGGAAAGGATATGGTGTGGAGGAAAGAACTTGGGTGCCAGATTGTCGCATGCATGCGGAAGAATTAAAGAAAGAATTTCATGATTCACATCCTGGGAAGCCCGGTGGGAAGTGTCCGGAGTCCACTCCTCTCCTCGGGGGGGGGGGGGGGGGGGGTACTGAAATGGATTGCGGAGTTGCCGCCGCGCGGTCTGGCAGCCGGGCGGCTGTCTCCGTGTTCAGACCGGTGGTTTCCGCACAGCAGCATGCGTCTGGTTTGCCTGGGCCTTCTAGTGCACACAGATGGAGAGCTACGTGTGCGCGCGCTGGAAGGCAGGACCTTTATGCCAGTAGGAGAGGGATCAGCTGATCCTAGCGCAGTTACTGATTGGCTGAGTGGCGCTGGGTGGCGCTGAGGAGCACTACAGTATATATAGATCTTGCTGGTCAGTCTCAGGTTGTCTGCCGTTGCGAATACTTACGTGTGAGCACTCAGACCTCAGTCAGATCCCACAGTGTGTTAGAACCAGGTGGACCTGGGAATTCACACTTAGCCAGATTACGCTTGTGTTATACTTTAGACCAGTTCCAGGGTGTTGAGACCAAGGACCTCACACCCAAGTTTAGGATTACTGTGTCATTGCTGAGTTATTCTCTAGACTAGTTCCTGGGTGTCGAGACCAAGGACCTCACACCTCAGACTATGACTCTGCTTTATATCTGTTATGACTATTTGCTCTGTCGACCTCTCTCTTGCTTTCTGATTCGGTACCTCTGCATATCTGCCTACCTGTTGCCAAACCCTGCCTGTACCCGGTTACCGAATCAGCCTTCTGTCTCTGAACCTTATCTGCTCATGTGCTGCCGACCTGGCCTGCCCGACCTTCCAGGCTGTCACTCACCCCTTGGGTGCTTAGTCTATCTATACTACCTGTGACACTATTCCACCAAGTGTCAGTTAGCAACTAGGACTCCCGCTCCTCAGAGAGTCCGGCCTGCTAAGCAGCCAGTGGCCTCTTCTCCTTGGAGTCCCCTGGCTGCAGTACAGTCTATTATCTGATCACCAAGTATCACTGGTTGCCAGGTACTCGCTATTCCCTCTCTCAAGGAGATAGTCCCTGCACAGCCCAGGGCCACCTGCCCCTCAGGTGGTTCCTGGCCGAGCTGCCTGCATCTCCTGCCTCACGGGAGATAGCCTACAGTTACACCAAACACTAACACTTCATTAGGTGTCCAGAGGTTAGTCATACTTGTAATATTGGTGATTCTGCAGATCATCCATAATCAAGTATACATCTGTATTGTTGATGATTCTGCAGATCATCAATAATCAGATTCTCTCTGTGTGCTGACAACAATCGTTACAGTTAGCCAATGAGATTGCCCCACAGTGATCGCAGAGTCAAGAGCCAATGAAATTGGCTCCTGAATGTCTCCTGAAGCTCTGCTGTCATACTGGCAGCAGGGTGAGTGGGCTGTAATGGCGGGAGAGCGACGCAATTGGCAGTAGGCGTGTGCAGCGGAATAATTGAAATCTATGCCCTGGCAGGGATAACTGGTCCTAAACGTGGCGTTGAGTTCAATAAGCGCAGCCTGGGATCAGTTAAAGGCTATGGATAATCCAGAAGCTTTACAATCCATCCACAAGCCCACCGTTACTGCGCAGGAATGCCCTTGGTAAAATCTGACAAGAGCTTACAGAGTCTTCCCCCTACCTCGGTAGGTATTTAGCTTCTTCATCTTATCAAGTCACAGGTTTGCTTTAACCTCCTTGCCGGTTATCCCGAGCTCAGCTCGGGGTAACCTGCGCAGGAGGATTTCTCAGGCCCTGCTGGGCCGACTTGCATAATTTTTTTTCCCTACACGCAGCTAGCACTTTGATAGCTGCGTGTGGTACGCGATCACCGCCGCTACCCGCCGATTCGCCGCTACCCGCCGTGCCCCCCCCCCCCAGACCCCTGCGCAGCCTGGCCAATCAGTGCCAGGCAGCGCTGAGGGGTGGATCGGGATTCCCTCTGACGTCCCGCCCCGTCGCCATGGCGACCGGGGAAGTCCTGCAGGAAATCCTGTTCTGTACGGGATTTCCTGCTTACTCTGATCACCGGAGGCGATCGGAGTGGGTGGGGGGATGCCGCCGCTCAGCCCTGGGCTCGCTACATAATTTGAAAAAAATAAAACAAAAAGTGCTGCGCTGCCTCCTTGCCGGCGGGAATTGGACCGGCAAGGAGGTTAAAGCCCAATTCCAATCCCCATCCACCCCTAACAGGTGAGTGAAACCCCCAAACCTCCTATATGCTAACCTAATGTAATTTCTCAACTCCAGTTTCCACCTTAGCGAGGTGCCATGTTCCTTCCTACCACTCCCAGGTAATTGGGCCATGTCCTTCAACATCAATGTCAGTGGTGTAACTATAAATCTTTTGGGCCCACCAATGTTCAAACCTTTTACCTTGTCTCCCCTTGTGACTCTCACTGCCCGGGGGCCCATCTTGCAAGGGTTCCAAAACAAATGTGGCCATCATGATCTTCACACCCATAACAAGAAGGATGGACCTCTTTATCGGAGGGAATGAAGAAGTTAGGGCCACCTTACCCCTTTGGGCCCCCCTGCAGTTGCAGTGGCTGCTCCCCTGTAGTTACGCCCATGATGACCGGGTTACACACTGCTTTCCACCTGATCTTTCTGGTTAGCATCAGAACAGGTGGCGGCCAGGCCCCTAGACACCCATCAGGCCGTAGATATTTTCCTTGTTGATGATCCAGAGAAGACTAGCAGTGACTATAACAAGCTCCCTCAAATGAAGCCCCCGCTCCCAGGGCATGTCTGGGACACCTGGCTTCTGCCTCTTCAGATAATATCACTGATTCAGTTTTCATGATTCACAGATTCATTAATTAGGAGCTGTTGTTGAAGCACATACTTAATATGCACAGTTTGTTCTAGGGGGTTGTATTCCCAGCAGATGTGTTTATTCTTGTTATCGGTGTCATTACCGAGAGAGGCCCGAAGAAAAATGGCTGGCAGAGGATTCTGGGTAATTATTCTGGCAGGTGGGAGTTAGATGATAGGATTTAACCTCTGGGTTAGGATCCCAGGGATGACAGAATCTGATTTCTGACTCGCCAAGCAGTTAAAATTATAGGATGAAGCTTGCTTCTATGGCAGGTGTGCCCAACCTGTAATCTGGGAACCTTTGATTGACAAAATTGCTCTGCGTTTGGGCTAGTTTATGAAAATGAGAAGAAAGGAAATTGGAGGGAAAGTGGAGGTGTTGCCACAGCAACTGGTTAGATTTAATCTTTAATTCCCTGAGAAAATTAAACAAAAGCATCCGATACCTTTACTTTTTCATGCCTGTTTCAGCTACACCAAGCAGTAAAGCATACTGCTAAAATACAGTGTGAGGTTGATTTAGTGGAGAATATAAGTGATCCAGCCTATATTTATTTCATTTTATTAAGAGGCCCTGTAGTGAAATATTTATCTCATAGGGTCCGCCAGGAGAAAAGCGCAATATAAATGTTCTGTGTCTGTCATAGCTCACAACAGCCCCTACTTTGGATGGACAGTGCCCATTTCAGAGCCAAATTTATACAGCGCATCCAGGAGACGCCACTGTTGGCCGGAGGGGATCAGGAGGACGTTGTAAGCCCAGGATGATGCCAGGGGCTGCATATATAATGTGTGTGTGGGGGTGGCAGTTAAAGGAATATTTAAGTAATAAAAATTTATATATATATATATATATATATATATATATATATATATATATATATATATATATATATATATATATATATATATATATATATATATATATATAATTTTTCTGTCTTAACTATTCCTTTAACTGCCACCCCCCTCTCTCTAATGCATCAGTAAAGAACCCGCAAATCTACGGGCAGCGGCAGATAAATATTGGGCGCCGGGGCTGCATGCAATGTAAAATACAAATAGCGGAAGCTTGCGCTACACATCTCTACAAATGCTCAATAGCTTTCAAATGTAAAAATAAATAAATGTATAATTGGTTGAAATCCCCCCTTGTGCGACAGGCATAGTCCTATTTCCACACCATTGAGCTTTTCCATATCTAAACGGACTGAAGGATTTCAGGAACTATAGGCAAATATTTAGCTAAGCAAAGTGTCCTCTGTGATTGTGACGATGATGGTAAATAGCATACAGTATTAAGAACGAAAAAAAAATACATTTTTCAGGAGCACGGTTCTTTGGATGACGATATCTCGGGGCGCACATCTGCTAAGCACTTATATCTGGCCCCGTGCAGTTGCTTAATTCTGATATCTGGGGACACGCAGCTGTCTAATGACTGTAATGAGGCCTGCGGATAGAAGCCAAGCTACCTCTGTGGCAGTGTAATGCATTGCGGTCTCCTGTCGCTCGCTCCACTGAGGTCGTCCAACATGCCTGATCACCTCTTCAGTCTATAAACAGAGAGGCAGGAGCCTCAGAGACATCTAAATCTGGGTACTGTCATCAGACTGTGCCAATAGTATGGTGGCATCCCCCATGTAACACACACTGCACATCATGCAGCCCTGTCCGGCAAGTTAAACTGCAGTCAGCGACTAGCATTGGGGAAGGGGGGGAGGGGTTGGGGGGTCCACTCTACCTTCATTCTTCTATCTTGCAGAGTGCCCCAGAGCTGAGTAAATAGTATTACCTGCTCTTGTCCATTTGGATCTTCTCTTCCTCCCAGCACACATTGCTCTATGCTGCCCCCACACAAAATGTATCGGGAGCCTGGTATGCAGCAAAGCAAGTGAATGCCGCCTGGGTAGGGATGGTCAGTGAGGTGCAAATAATAATAAGTTGAGGCAGCGTTATGTAAATTGTGCATGCAAATAGATGCAATTTGAAAATGAACCAATCGAATCCTGCTGAGGTAAAATTCAATTGGTCAATTTTCAAGCTGCATGTATTTGCATACAAACTTTGCATAATCTGCATCAACTCCAAATTATTTGCATATCCTTGGCCAGTAGTGATTTTAATGCCGGTTCAAACAACCAGCATGCACATGAATCCAGCATCAGGCAATCCCTGCCTCTGCCAGTATTATTACACAGCTCTACTGCTTTTACTCTGCAAGGGGTAAGGGAGGAGGAGCTTGCCCCCATAGCCCCAAGGCTTTTGGGGTGCGGTGTGCAATGCAGCAGGTGCCCCATGATTGTTGTGTGTTTGCTGGGGGGTATTATTATGCCCCTGACTGCAATGCACATTGATAAAATAAGGTGGCTTAGGTATGCAGAGCATGGAACAGATAAGGTAAGCAATGTTTAGCTCTGTGGAGGTTTAAAGTTAACCCAAGCCGGTGCACGGGTTCAAAATCAGATACCTACCCTGAAGAGATGGAAGCTTCAGGATCTTATAGAGGGTACCCCTGGTGGTCGGAAGCTCCCTATTGCTGAGTGCGGTCACCCTCCGACTCGGGGCCGTGCAGCTCCTCTTCCTGGATCATGGCCGCCTGCTCATGCTCAGTAGCATGAAGCCCGTGGCTCTGGCTCACTGCGCATGCACGGCCGGTCTTGGTTGGCTATTGCGTGGCCATGATCCAGGAAGAGAAGCTACACGGCCCTTATGTGATTAGCGACAATACCAGGCACCTCCACTCGTGTATTGTTTAGTCTTATACCTCTGAAAAGGGGTTCATAGTTTTTTTTTTAAGGGAGAGCGACCAACCAGTACGAGCACAGAAGACCTAGAAAACCGAGAGGGGACGGTTATTTCCTGCAGGCTTTCATGGCGATTGCAAGCAGGTGCATAATACAATTCATACACTGTCATGTATCCCCTTTTCTTATTTCTCTCTCTGCTTCCAAACAAATAGGGGAATGATAGCTGAGTGAGTTGTGCGCTCTGAGGCTGGAGCCTCTCTCGCCTCTGCCTCGGTCCTGCCTCTGTGTATACTAGACACCAGTCCTAAAAGTCTGTTTTGTGACAGAATGTAAGACTTGAAACCACAAGTGCGTAAAGCTGTAAGCAAAGTCTCATTCCTGCTTCACGATTTCAGCAGGGATGAGTTAAAATTAGCTAAATATGCAAATTAATGATTAACAGGAACTGGAAATTTACATACACTGATCCAGTAATTTTTACAGGTTAATCAGATTCGAGAACCAGCGATCAGTTAACCAGCATGTGACTGAATGGTCAGCTGCTGGTTTATGTGACTGTCAGCTCTCAAATCCTCTAAAACGCTGTTTTACTCTGTTTACAACGGTTTGCTGATATTTGTTGATCCATGCAGGTTCACTAAGATTTGGTGTTATGAGATTTACTGAAATTTGGTGCTGTAAGGCCTTGTTCACATTGCGTTCCACATTGTGTGAGTCAGCATTCACGTTGGGCTTTTTGGCGTGATTGTTTTTTTTGTGATTCCCGATGCTTGGGTGGGTGGTGCGGTTTTCTTAAAAGCGCTTTTTTAAGCGCTTTACCAGAGCGGTTTTTTAATTCACTCCCAGACACAAGTCAGGGAGTGAACTTTTCCACCCGGAAAATAATAAATACAATGTATCTATTCTTAAACTCGAATGCAATCGCTGCACAAAGCGATTTTGTGAGCGTTTTGCCTTTTTCCTATACCTTCCATTGAGGTGGAATGGTCCATGCAGCGCTTTTCAGTTCGGAAAGCGTATGGAACTACCTAATCTGAACTAGCGCATAGGAAAGCATGGTGTAAGCGCTTTCAGGTTGTTTTGAAAAATCGGTAGTGCTTAAAAAAAAAAATCAAAAAGCGCTTCTGGTGTGAACAAGCCCTAAAGTCTGTATATGCACTGTGAGTGCTTTCTGAGAGCTTTTCTGACCATCAGCACTTTGGCCTAGTGCACACCAGAGCGGTTCTGCTGCGGTTTGAGATCTGCTTGCGGGTGCGGATCCGCTTGGGTAATGTATGTCAATGGGCTGGTGCACACCAGAGCGGGGAGGCGTTTTGCAGAAACGCATACTCCCGGGCTGCTGCAGATTTTGGATTGCGGATGCATTTCTGCCTCAATGTTATGTATAGGAAAAACGCAAACCGCTCTGAAAAATGGCAGTTCAGAGCGGTTTGCCAGGCGTTTTTTGTTACAGTAGCTGTTCAGTAACAGCTTTACTGTAACAATACATGAAATCTACTACACCAAAAACGCTTCACAAAACCGCAAAATGCTAGCTGAAACGCTACAGAAAAAGAAGAAAAAGCGTTTCAAAATCTGCTAGCATTTTGCTGATCTGCTAGCGTTTTTTGGTGTGCACCGGGCCTTTCTGAGCATTTTTTTAAAACTCTTTCATTGACATGCATTAAAAAAGCAGTAAAATTGGGATTGCAATTTTTTTTTTTTTTAAATTGCGATCAGGGCAGTTTTACTGCAATTTCTTCCCAAGCTTTTAGACCCTGAAAGCAAGAAAAATGATACCACTAGACAGATCTGCGGCAGCCCTGCAACCATGGAAATGGATTCTTTCACCCAAAAAGAGTGGTTTTGAATAAACTAGTCTGTTATTTACTATCCAGCCAGTCACCAGCCATCGGCACAGCGGCCGGCCGCATCCATCAGGCAGAGGAAACGGCAGAGACCGGAGCTTCTCTTTGTCCTTCGCAGTGGAAATGTTTCAGCTCGCTGAGGAAATGTCACTTTTTGTCTGGCCGTCCCGCTGTGTTTGTTCACAAAGTGATTGCCAGAAGGTGGACGGAGCGCTGGCTGTGAGGCCGCCATAAACCACACCTCACTGGAGGCATGTATGACATTTTTCACTCAGCCACAGATTGAAAGCAATGGCTAGAGGAAGTAGCCACTGACACAAACAATATTTCACCTCAAACGCCAGCTGAAAGAAACATTGACGTGGGCTGAAGCTCATAGCACAATGCTGACAGCTGGCTTCAGTCGGCCTGTGTGTTATTTATACAGCCCTTGTGTTATTTATAATGGCCCACTCCTGTGCTGCTTTTACTTTCCCTGTAATATAGCTCTATATACAGTGGTGTGAAAAACTATTTGCCCCCTTCCTGATTTCTTATTCTTTTGCATGTTTGTCACACTTAAATGTTTCTGCTCATCAAAAACAGTTAACTATTAGTCAAAGATAACATAATTGAACACAAAATGCAGTTTTAAATGATGGTTTTTATTATTTAGTGAGAAAAAAACCTCAAAACCTACATGGCCCTGTGTGAAAAAGAAATTGCCCCCTGAACCTAATAACTGGTTGGGCCACCCTTTAGCAGCAATAACTGCAATTAAGCGTTTGCGATAACTTGCAAAGAGTCTTTCACAGCATTCTGGAGGAATTTTGGCCCACTCATCTTTGCAGAATTGTTGTAATTCAGCTTTATTTGAGGGTTTTCTAGCATGAACCGCCTTTTTAAGGTCATGCCACAACATCTCAATAGGATTCAGGTCAGGACTTTGACTAGGCCACTCCAAAGTCTTCATTTTGTTTTTCTTCAGCCATTCAGAGGTGGATTTGCTGGTGTGTTTTGGGTCATTGTCCTGCTGCAGCACCCAAGATCGCTTCAGCTTGAGTTGACGAACAGATGGCCGGACATTCTCCTTCAGGATTTTTTGGTAGACAGTAGAATTCATGGTTCCATCTATCACAGCAAGCCTTCCAGGTCCTGAAGCAGCAAAACAACCCCAGACCATCACACTACCACCACCATATTTTACTGTTGGTATGATGTTCTTTTGCTGAAATGCTGAGTTACTTCTACGCCAGATGTAACGGGACAAGCACCTTCCAAAAAGTTCAACTTTTGTCTCGTCGGTCCACAAGGTATTTTCCCAAAAGTCTTGGCAATCATTGAGATTTTTTTTAGCAAAATTGAGACGAGCCTTAATGTTCTTTTTACTTAAAGTTGGTTTGCGCCTTGCATATCTGCCATGCAGGCCGTTTTTGCCCAGTCTCTTTCTTATGGTGGAGTCGTGAACAATGACCTTAATTGAGGCAAGTGAGGCCTGCAGTTCTTTAGATGTTGTCCTGGGGTCTTTTGTGGCCTCTCGGATGAGTTTTCTCTGAGCTCTTGGGGTAATTTTGGTCGGCCGGCCACTCCTGGGAAGGTTCATCACTGTTCCATGTTTTCGCCATTTGTGGATAATGGCTACCACTGTGGTTCGCTGGAGTCCCAAAGCTTTAGAAATGGCTTTATAACCTTTACTAGACCGATAGATCTCAACTACAGTACTTATGTTCTCATTTGTTCCTGAATTTCTTTGGATCTTGGCATGATGTCTAGCTTTTGAGGTGCTTTTCGTCTACTTCTCTGTGTCAGATAGCTCCTATTTAAGTGATTTCTTGATTGAAACAGGTGTGGCAGTAATCAGGCCTGGGGGTGACTACAGAAATTGAACTCAGGTGTGATAAACCACAGTTAAGTTATTTTTTAACAAGGGGGGCAATCACTTTTTCACACAGGGCCATGTAGATTTGGAGTTTTTTTTTCTCACTAAATAATAAAAACCATCATTTAAAACTGCATTTTGTGTTCAATTATGTTATCTTTGACTAATAGTTAACGGTTTTTGATGAGCAGAAACATTTAAGTGTGACAAACATGCAAAAGAATAAGAAATAAGGAAGGGGGCCAATAGTTTTTCACACCACTGTATATCTATAGCTACATCTATGGATGTATGTATCCATCTACAGCGGCATAGCTTAGGAGCTCTGGGCTCCAGTGCGGGTTTTACATTGGCCCCCCTTAACCACTTGAGGACTGCAGTGTTAAACCCCCCTAAAGACCAGGTAATTTCTTACAAAATGGGCCACTGCACCTTTAAGGCCTTGCTGCAGGGCCGCACAACTCAGCACACAAGCGATCTCCCCCCCCCCCCCTTTCTCCCCACCAACAGACCTTTCTGTTGGTGGGGTCTGATCACCCCGAGCATTGTTTATTCATTTTTTATAAATATTTATTTTGTTTTTTTCTTAATAAATTTCCTCTTTTTTATGAATTATTTCCCCAGCCCTCCCTCCCTCCCCCCGCTAGCCAATCTGCGTGATCGGCTGTGATAGGCTTCAGCGGATCGCTTTTGTGCCTCTGGAGGGGACACCCGAGTGACACGGCTGTCCCCTGAACAGCGATGCCTTAGATCGCAGCGCTGTTCCCAGTAAATAGACGGCGGGTTCGCCGTCTAACAGTCTCCTAGTGGCTATTGCCGCTGGGAGACTGAAGGTACAGCAGAGCTCCATCATCTGAGCGGGCATGCGCACGCATCGGTGCGTGTGATCCCCTGAAAACTCCGCCCCCGGGACTGCATGTTTAAAGTGGATCTAAACTCTTGTACTGGAGACAAGCAGAACACTGAGTTATGCACCCTGTGTGTGTTTATAGAGAAAAGCTTGGCTAATTCTCCCTGATCTGCTCCCTGATCAAGTGAGCCAGTGTAATTTGATATGCCATCTGTCTGCTGAATTCTGAACTAATATGTTAACCCTTTTAGTGCTTCCAGGACATCAGGAAGGAGCCACTCTGCAGAATCTCAGTAGGAGTCCTATAAGCTGTAAAAAGGAGATGTTTTTCTTTAAAGGTTATTATGCTGTTGCTTATCTTTTAGAGCAGAGAGGAAGTTCTGAGTTCAGGTGTGCTTTAAGCACTCTATACATAACAATTGATATCGAGCACCAAATTGAGCACCAAAACCTGCCAAAGGCAACTGCAGTGTCAGAGAGGTTTTAGCTGGAGAGGAGAACTGCCTATTAATGGTTACAACTAACCAAGGAGCAATTAAAGGGAACTCGAGGTGAGAGGGATTTGAGGCTGCCATATTTATTTCCTTTTAAGCAATACCAGTTGCCTGGCAGTCCTCCTGATCCTGTGTCTGTAGTACTTAGCCATAGACCTGGAACAAGCATGCAGCAGATTAGGTTTTACTGGATTAGCCATATGCTGGTTCCAGGGTTTTGACTCAGACACAACTGATGCAAGATGATCAGCAGGGCTGCCAGGCAACTGGCATTGTTTACAAGGAAGTCAATATGGCAGCCTCCATATTCTGCTCACCTCAGGTTCCCTTTAACTATATCTATGCCATTGCTGCCTTTCCAAACTGTACAGAAACACTCAACACGGCCAAACACCCAGATTCCACCTCCAACAGCTGCCAACAAAAACACCCATCAGATCATGAGGAGCGTCGCCTCTGCGCGACAGCAGAACGCGCTTTATTCAGATTGATCCTCGAGGCTCCCGGACTTTAGACTCCCCGTTTACTCCGATAGATGAAACAGATGGTTTGTAATTTAAGAGGTCGCTCACAATAACAACATGGAAGTCAAAGAGCCTGAATAATTGATGTCCGCAGAAAAAAAAATAGACCCAATTGATTTTCGTTCTCTCTCTTTTATTCCATCCCTTCCCCGCTGCCTCCCTCTTCCCCTCTTATTGAGCGAAACGCGTGGTACTTTCAGCATTTATTTTTTTCATGAATGCGGATGACTACTGTACTCTCCTTGAATTTGTAAATGTTCATTAATAGCTGCAGACCGTGAACCTGAGTAATTATCCCGCCGATGATGACTGCCAGCTTTGGAGGGTATCTTCTGTCTCTCAAAAACGCGTTGATCACACAAAGCCCCGCGACCGACACAATGACAGGAAGAGTCCTCAAAGCGGTGAGTGGGGTGAGCTGCACAGAGGAAGTCCTCCACCTCTCCCTCAACGGCACCTCTTTAGAAGACGCGGCCTTTGAAGAGCGAGGCAATTTGGCTGGGCGATTCATCCCTCCATTTACAACTACAGGTCCACCGTCTCCATAACATGTGCTTTGAAACTGCGGAAAAAAAAAATAATATATAAAAAATGAAATGATGGAACAGAGCCTGAATACGGTATTCGCCGGCAAACGCTCTGGCCTATGGCGGTCCCTCGAGCGACTCCTAAATAATGGCCTCTGGATGTACGGCGCCCCTTGCTATTTCACCTTGGAAAAATTCAGATTACAGCTTTGAAATCTAAATGGAGACGCAATTGCCGGTAATGATATGTTTTACTTCTTGGCCTGATTGCATAATGATACAGCTGTGGGTAAAAATAATGTTGATAATTACAACAGTGTGAAAGAATACGGGAAGCTGATACAATGGAATAGGTCTTATAGCGGCACAAAAGACTTCCGAGCTGATTTTCGCCCCATTTGTCATTGAAAAGGGCGGCTTTGTAGGTTGCGTTAAAGATAAGAGCCGCTAAGGATGGCCCCAGGGCCGGTTCTGGACTAAAGATGGCCCGAACCTCCGATTTTTGGTTCGCGAACCGCGTTCGCAAACTTCCGCAAACGTTCGCGAACATGCAAACTTCGCGAAACGCAATAGACTTCAATGGGGAGGCGAACTTTAAAAACTAGAAACATTTATGCTGACCACAAAAGTGATGGAAAAGATTTTTCAAGGGGTCTAACACCTGGAGGGGGGCATGGCGGAGTGGGATACACGCCAAAAGTCCCCGGGAAAAATCAGGATTTGACGCACAGCAGCATTTTATGGGCAGCCACTTAGTGATTGGCAGTTGCTCCATCCAACCGCCCAAAAACTGTGTAGCGAGCAGGGAAGCTGGCCAGCATCACTGTTTAAATCCTTTTTAGGGAATATCTTTATGAAAAGATGGGCTAGTGCAAACCCATCACTTTCGTCGGATTTCTACCACCTACTGTAAGTGACAGCAACATAGGAGAAAAGTAATTTATGGCTCATTTTACTGTGGAAAAAACATACTACTTATTTTTTGTTTGCACATATTTAAAATTTTACAATTTTTCGCCATAGTGCCCCTTTAAGTGTGACCTTTTAATGATCACAGGTTATAGAGACAGAAAAGCATTTAAATAAGGCAAGGAGCCAGTTAGTGACATTCTGGGTGCCCCTCCTCCCTCTTC
Organism: Hyperolius riggenbachi; assembly: GCF_040937935.1. NCBI lineage: Eukaryota > Metazoa > Chordata > Amphibia > Anura > Hyperoliidae > Hyperolius > Hyperolius riggenbachi. Next base: position 62,114,476 of record NC_090653.1, on the reverse strand, counting down.
CCGGGCCCCAAAGCAGATGCTATGGCTGCCATGCTTATTGCCTATGCCCCTGGCAATATGGAACCAGCAGCTGCATGTGACAGCTGCATATTTACTAACTTCCTTCCTTATAGTGCCAGCTGTGACAAACAACACTTACATTGCTTTATTTACTTTATTCAGCCATTTCAGAGTCACTTTTATTAATGCATGGCTAATTCTCACACATGGTACCCGGCAGACTTTATCCACCACCAATAAAAGAACAACAACAAAACACTGCTCATGCTCAACCACATTAGAGAGTGAAGTTATTGATATTTTACTGTGAAAGTATTAAAATGAGAGTAAAATATTGGCATTAAATACCAATATTTTACTATAGATAAACCTATGCCTATTCATGCACTCAACCCTCCCACCACTGATGCCTAACCCTCCCGAACAACCCCACCCCCTCGCGCCTAACCTTAACCCTTCCTACTCCATGCCTAACCTTAACTGTACCCACCGAACGCTTCCCCCCCTCCCCCCCCCACACACACACCTAACCTTAACCCATCCTCCCCCATGCCTACCTTTAACCGCCACATAAAAAAGGCAAAAAAACCCACAAATCATCAGTTCAGGCACTAGCGTAACAATAGGGCCTGCAGCCTCTGCTCCCGCGGAGGGCCTGGGCCCCCCCTGGGGCCCGCACGGAGCCGTTTTGTGGGGGCTGGAGGGTTGGCAGCATGAGGGGAAAGCCGTGGCCACAGTCGGCTGGGAGAGGGGAAGTTCCCCCCCTCTCCCTCACCTCGGGGCTCTCCCCTCTGCGCTCCCCTCCAGCTTAAATGTGTGTCCGTTTGTGTCCATTGTAATTATCGGCAAGAAGGGAAAATTTAGGTGCCTCCTGATATTTATTGGGCGACGCCCAAATTTGCCCTCCTTGATGATAAATACAATGCCCCCCTATGGCAGCACCCAAACCTCTGCTGCTATTGTGTGCCCAAATTTCCTGCTTCTAGGTAAGTGTGCCTGTGTGATTGCATCTGTGAGAGTGAGCCTGTGAGAGTGTGGCTCTGACCAAGGCCAGTGCTTTCATAGGACAAAAATGGCCTGAGCTCTTCGGTCAGTGTGGTCAGTCAATTTTACTTTTAGACGGGTGTAACTTACATAGCCCGGGCCCCCCAGCAACATTCGGCAGGGTGGGCCACATTCGGCCTGCCACCCCAGTCCCAACTCCAAGGTCTCTTTTGCTGGCACACCCCCCCTCAGGCGCGGAGCTAGGGGGGGTCGGGGTAGGACAAGTGCCCCGGGGCGCCTGGTCCCCGAGGGCGCCCTCAGCCTGGCTGAGCTGCGGGTTTTTTTTTTTTTTGCGGCGGAGGGGAGCAGTGCAGAGAAGAGGGAGAGCTGTGCAGACGGTGGGGAAGGGGGGCCATATCCCCCCTCCTTCCCTCACCTTAGGTGCTCTCTCTCTCCCTCGCTGTCCCCTCCAATGTCCGGGTGGCTGGCCTGGCAGCGGCGGGCGGAACTCACCTCCGTCTCGCTCCAGCGCCGGCCGGAAGTTCGAGTGCGCAGCCGCTGCTCTGGTCTGGACCAGACCAGAGTAGTGGCAGATCCATCCGGCGCTGCGACGAGACGGAGGTAAGTTCCACCCGCCGCTGCCAGCCTGAGCCACCCGGACATTGGAGGGGACAGCGAGGAAGGGAGAGCAGCTCTTCTCTGCGCTGCTCCCCTCCTGCTGGGGAGGGGGACACCTGACCTGGCTACCTACTCTGGGCACATATACCCCTGGCTACATATACTGGACATATATCCCTGGCTACCTACTCTGGGCACATATACCCCTGGCTACCTACTCTGGGCACATATACCCCTGCCTACATATACTGGGCATATACCCCTGGCTACCTACTCTGGGCACATATACCCCTGGCTACCTACTCTGGGCACATATACCCCTGGCTACCTACTCTGGGCACATATACCCCTGGCTACCTACTCTGGGCACATATACCCCTGGCTACCTACTCTGGGCACATATACCCCTGGCTACCTACTCTGGGCACATATACCCCTGGCTACCTACTCTGGGCACATATACCCCTGGCTACCTACTCTGGGCACATATACCCCTGGCTACCTACTCTGGGCACATATACCCCTGCCTACATATACTGGGCATATACCCCTGGCTACCTACTCTGGGCACATATACCCCTGGCTACCTACTCTGGGCACGTATACCCCTGGCTACCTACTCTTGGCACATATACCCCTGCCTACATATACTGGGCATATACCCCTGGCTACCTACTCTGGGCACATATACCCCTGGCTACCTACTCTGGGCACATATACCCCTGGCTACCTACTCTGGGCACATATACCCCTGGCTACCTACTCTGGGCACATATACCCCTGCCTACATATACTGGACATATACCCCTGGCTACCTACACTGGGCATATACCCCTGGCTACCTACTCTGGGCACATATACCCCTGGCTACCTACTCTGGGCACATATACCCCTGGCTACCTACTCTGGGCACATATACCCCTGCCTACATATACTGGGCATATACCCCTGGCTACCTACTCTGGGCACATATACCCCTGGCTACCTACTCTGGGCACATATACCCCTGGCTACCTACTCTTGGCACATATACCCCTGCCTACATATACTGGGCATATACCCCTGGCTACCTACTCTGGGCACATATACCCCTGGCTACCTACTCTGGGCACATATACCCCTGGCTACCTACTCTGGGCACATATACCCCTGGCTACCTACTCTGGGCACATATACCCCTGCCTACATATACTGGGCATATACCCCTGGCTACCTACTCTGGGCACATATACCCCTGGCTACCTACTCTGGGCACATATACCCCTGGCTACCTACTCTGGGCACATATACCCCTGCCTACATATACTGGGCACATATACCCCTAACTACATATACTGGGTACATATACCCCTGGCTACATATACTGGGCATTTATACCCCTGGCTACATATACTGGGCACATATACCTCTGGCTACATATACTGGGGACACATACCCCTGCCTACATATACTGGGCACATATACCCCTGGCTACCTGTTCTGTGGACATCTCTACCCCTGGCTACCTGTTCTGGGGACATCTATACTGCTGGCCACCTATTCTGGGGACACCTATAGACCTGGGGCTACCTATTTTTGGGCAAGCATTGCTGTCAGATTGAGTGTATTTTGGGGAACTGCTGCCAGGTGAGAGGTGTCTACCATATTAAGGGGACATTCTGCCTATTTATGTGAAATGCTGTCTATTTATGTGCCTCATGACTGCTGAATTTGTCTTGTTGGGGGCCTCATGATTTGTTGGGGGCCTCAAGATCGCTGAATTTGTCTTGTTAGGGGCCTCATGATTGCTGAATTTGTCTTGTTAGGGGCCTCATGATTGCTGAATTTGTCTTGTTGGGGGCCTCAGGATTGCTAAATTTGTCTTGTTGGGGGCCTCATGTTTGCTCATGATTGCGGAATTTGTCTTGATGGGGGTGGGGGGCTCATGATTGCTGAATTTGTCTTGGAACATGCTGGAAGGTACATACTGAGGGAGGGTGGGTGAGCGTGAGCCTGCTAACCTCCATGTACATTTGAAGGAGCGTGACCAAATGTGGAGTACCCATAACCACGCCCACATTTGGTCACGACCCTTCACCTTAGGGGGCGCATTAATAGTCTTTGTCCCCGGGCGCTGAAAACCCTAGCTACGCCTCTGCCCCCCCTCTGCAAAACAGTGGCAGCCACAGCAAAGTAACACTTTACCTCATCCCAAGAGACCGGTCCTCTTCAACCCTCTATGAAGCCACCCCATGCTGCCTTTCAGCTTGTGGCTTCCTGTCACATGACATGCAGTATAAAGGGAGCTGCAAGTTAATAGGCTGCACAGCATGGCTTCCCAGAGGAGTGAAGAGAACTGGTCTCTCAAAATGAGGTAAAGTATTACGCTCTGCTGTGGCTGCCGCTGCTTTGCTCTGCCCCCCACCGGGCCCTCCTGTAATGGTGAGGGTTGCAGGGGTAAAGGATCCCATGTTCAGTTGTGCTTTAAATTACCCCTTGGTATGAGTCTACATGTATGTGTTGGTCTGCATGTGGAAAAAAAGAGCAAAAAAAAGATTTTCTGTATCTTTTAGACAGTTTACACTTCCTCAATCTCTTTTTCTTTGGAGCTGTCATTTTGTCATCGCAGTCAAACCATTTATCCTGATAACCAGGAGCCGAGGATCTGGCTGTTTGTGAACGTCATGTAGAGAAAGGAACAGAGAGTTCTTGTCTCTTGGATGTTTGCTCTTGGAGGAGAGAAATGACAGGAGCGCGGAAAAACACTACAACCTGCTGGGAAGATCCGCTCGCCTCCAGCCCCAGCTTTTATTACCAGTTCGAAGAATTTTAAGTCCTAATATGCCCATTCTCATTGAGTGTGCAATGCCAATTACAGAGGCTGAGTTACTCTCATCCCTGGTGCTGGAGAATAAAACACACGGGGCCTGCAGTCATTATATATTCAGCAGAACTCAGTGCCGCACAGACCTGCCTGTAGGCTAAAGGCAGCAATAGGTAAATTAAGCCTGTGCTGTAGATTTCCAGGAAAAAAAAGACTTGATGATGAGAAGAACAGAGTATAGCCACTTCCAACTCCAGCAGTCTCGGTGCTCACAGATCCCTCTATAGCCTTGTCTCATGCCACTTACAGCCAATCATTGTACTCCAAAGTCACAGTGTAGGGTGCCTGCCGCTGTCAGCAGCCCAGGACTAACACGCAGGACCTGCCTGCATTCCCAGTAGCAGGGAGGAGGTCTGTATAGATTATAGTGTTTCACTCCAGAGCTCTACCTTAACTCATTTGGGACCGGCGCCGCTGGTCCCTTTAAAGTGGCACTACAGCGAATTTTAGCTACTGGGATAGCCCCAGTAGCATGTTTGTAATAGTGAGAGAAACGCATATTAGGTAGTGTATCTGGTTACAAATGCCGGCTGGATAGGATAATTTATAGTAGGGATGCTCATTCAGATTTTGCGCAATTGAAATTTAAGATCGGAAATCCAAATTTCCGATCGGAAAATGGAACTCGGAAATTGGAAATACTACTGTATATTACTGCAATCTGGTTATTTTAGCCCAGTGATCTGCAAATTTGTCTCTCCAGCTGTTAAGGAGCTACAAGTCCCACAATGCATTGCAGGAGTCTGACAGCCACAGTCATGATTCATAAAGGCAAATGCATTGTGGGACTTGTAGTTCCTTAACAGCTGGAGAGACAAGTTTGCAGATCACTGTTATAGCCCAATCACAGAACTCGGAAGCATTGGACCAATAAGAGAATGCAGAAACAACTCCGAAGTATTTGGCCAATCAGAGAATACAAAAAAATGACAAAAAAACCTACTCGGAAATCAGATATCCGAACTTGGAAACCGGAAACCGATCGGAAATCCGTGGAATTGGTAATCGGCATTGGTGGAAATTGACATTTCCGACCATCCCTAATTTAGACTGGGTATACACGGCTCGATCCTGAGCTTATAAAATGGCTCGATAAATAACTTCCGACATGTCCGATCACCGTTCCATCGTTTTGCCGCTCGATTTCTCATTGAAGTGAATTGAAAAAAGATAAGAAAAACGAGCGGAAGATAAGTGAATCGAGCAGGCAAAGCAATCGGGCGCAGAATCTAGTGCCAGAATCTACCCGTGTATTCCCAGCATTAGAGCACCTCTTACAGATCCTGGCGTCACTAGAAAGCGACCTGTGAGCTATTTCTTTCCGTGTGTGAGATAAATGCCTGGACTGTAGGCCGGCTCCTCAGCTGCAAGTACCGGTATCAATATCTAAGGTAAATAATCAGCTAATTACGATTACGTTAAACTTCGCATATATTTTCACAGTTACGCCAAAACGTAACGTAATTATGATTTGTAAATTCATTTGATTTTGTGTAATCATTTGTAATTTTGTGTAATTTTCACGTAAATTCACACCAACTTTAGCAGTGAATAGCAAAGCCCGAATACATGCTATTGTCACCAAAATTGCTACATATGTTAAGGAAAATAGTGGTTGTAAGGCAAAAAAAATTGCAAAAAGACCTTGTCGTTTTTGAGAAAATCGATTTTAAAAATGCAAAGGAAAAACGTTTTTTAAACTGAGAAAAATGACATTTTAAAAACCATTTTCCTCTGCATTTAAAATTTTTTTTTTGACCTGTACCCACTATTATCCTTAACATATGTAGCAATTTTGGTAGTAATAGCATGCTTTGCTATTAACCGCTTAAAATGATGCAAAATTACGCAAAATTATGAATGGTTGCAATTAAGATTTATCCCTAAATTTAGCATTACTATTTTGCATTGCTATTGAAAATTTCAATGCAAAATAATGTTTATGCAAAATGTGTGCACATCACTACTTTTATCCTCCCTATACCTGACGATTCTGTACCATTGGGCTCCTGGCCTCTCCCTACTTCTCATCTTGGTCCCTATAAGAAATTGGGTGCTTCAAGTCCTACCCCATAGACCCACAGTAATCCATGCCATGCACTGATGAGGATTAATCAATCCAAAACAGTCTGTATCCATGTTGGATTATTGTGGCTCTGTAATATCAATAAGCTGACACATCATTACATTGCATTGCATGGAGGTGTGGCTGGCTTACAGGGATGACAATGGATGATTTGCATATGTCAGCAGTGAAGCATCATAGGAGACATCTCGGAGCTCACTCCAACTTGAATTATCGCAAATTCGTTCTGTTTTAAGAAAGCAATCTTTTGTTTTCTATAAGAAATTAAGAATTACTGAGAAGCCACCCCCCCCCCCCCCCAAATCTAATAAATGATGGTTATTGCGCCTGAGCTGGGCCACTTTGGAAGGAGCGCTGTCCCTTTTTCTTTTATTCTTTGCCTGCGGAGTCACACTTTAACAATTCCAGGGGGAAGCCGTCTAGCAGACAAGCAGCACTGTCTATGCCATCCTTTCTTAAAGAGTAAATAAAAGTGCACGCTGCTCATCTGTTTAATTGGTGAATATCAGTAAAGAGAGCCGCTAATGTATTCCCTGGGGTGAAATCGCATTACAAGTCACAGGGAATTTCCCTGCAGAAATCCGCAGCATCCAGACACCTTCTTGTGTCGCCAAGGCCCTCAGGAAAAATAATCAGCAATGCTGCAGAAGTGCTGCACTAGTGCTACGCCCCGCACACACACATCTGAGGCATCATGGGAGGCTGCACTGATTGCCAAGATGTATGCATCAGATCCAAGGAAAACTGCTTAACTCGTCATAGTCTGGATTCAGCTTGTATCTTATCCTCCACTGGCAGGCCTTATAATAATGTGACTTAAAGTGTACCAGAGACAAAATATTATAAAAGATTTATACATACCCAGGGCTTCCTCCAGCCCCCTCCGGCCTGATCGCTCCCACGCCGCCATCCTCCGACTTCTGGATCCTCAGTAACGGGTCCCGTAAGTTCGGGCAGTTGGTGCATGTGCAGTGTGGCTGCATGCGCCCTCCCCATCTTACTCCTCCCGTGGCTGGGAGTGTATTGCACCTGCGGGAGCGCGGCGGGGCATGCGCAGAAGGCCAGGCTGCGCATGCGCAGTGCGCCCCAACTAGCCAAACTTACGGGGCTTTTACCAGGACCAGGAGGAGGCGGAGGAAGACATTATGGGATCGATGCAGGTGAAATGTGCTCCCATTGCGTTTATTTTCTTGTGAAATGTTTTGCCTGCATTGCGTTTATTTTCTGGTGAAATGTTTGCCCGCATTGCGTTTATTTTCTTGTGAAATGTTTGCCCGCATTGCGTTTATTTTCTGGTGAAATGTTTGCCGGCATTGCGTTTATTTTCTGGTGAAATGTTTGCCCACATTGCGTTTATTTTCTTGTGAAATGTTTGCCCGCATTGCGTTTATTTTCTGGTGAAATGTTTGCCCGCGTTGCGTTTATTTTCTGGTGAAATGTTTGCCCGCATTGCGTTTATTTTCTGGTGAAATGTTTGCCCGCATTGTGTTTATTTTGTACTGACATGTTGCCAGCATTGCGTTTATTTTGTACTGACATGTTGCCCGCATTGCGTTTATTTTATACTGACATATTGCCGGCATTGCATTTATTTTGTGCTGACATGTCTGCCCGCATTGCGTTATTTTGTACTGACATGTCTGCCCGCATTGCGTTATTTTGTACTGACATGTCTGCCCGCATTGCGTTTATTTTGTACTGACATGTTTGCCCGCATTGCGTTTATTTTGTACTGACATGTTTGCCCGCATTGCATTTATTTTATACTGACATGTTGCCTGCATTGCGTTTATTTTGTACTGACATGTTTGCCCGCATTGCGTTTATTTTGTACTGACATGTTGACCATTGCGTTTATTTTCTGGTGTCCGGGGTAACTGTTACTGCATTTATTATTTAATGGTCATAGATGGCTATGTTTGCTGCTTTGTGGTTACGGTATACTATTAGCATCACACAGTTTCTGCACACCCATGATGCAAAGTCTCGTTTGACCACATCACGGCGTAAACACTGCTTTCTTATGCCTCGCTGTTGCATCATTATGTTAGCTCCGCCCATACAATGTCATGGCCACGCCCATTTTTTGCCATGGCACGCTGCGCCCCCCCCCGCTTCCGCCCCGTCTCAGGTTGGACCCACAAAAATCTGGTCACTCTAAGCTAGGGAGGTGGTGACGGCGGATTGCCAGAGACGCTGTGGGGTGGCCTATACCCCAAAAGCAAAAACGGGTTCAGAAGGCTGCAACATCCAGTGAATTCACACCTGAAGGGGGGACTCTGCTGTGTAGAATGTGGACAGACTTTATAAGTTATATGCAAGCATTAGAATGAGCACTGACCTATTTATCTAAAGTTGTTTGAGGGATCTGCTGTGCTTTATTGACCCGGGTTCCACGTAATGTAGCAGAGTAGGCAGTACAGGCAGATAGGCGCCCAATATAACAAGTTAGAACTCTTTACTGAAGAAAATGTGCAGAGGTTAAATCATACATAACCATTAGGTAATGCATCTTACTTAGGGTACGTACAGACATACGATAACGATCGTTCGTTCTGAACGACGAACGATGTTAAAGGAGGTATCGGCCGATGATCGTTTGAAGAAAGGCTACTTTGAACATCGTTCGTGTACGAACGATCTTGGAACGAGCGTTGCGTGCGCAACATGATGTATAAACTGATTTCAAACACGTGTCAAAAAGAACTGTTTGAGCATGTGCAAAGCTTTGAGAACGAACGATCAACGACCGATCGTTGTACAGACATTACTTTTTGAACGATGGTCGTCGGAAAAGATCTGGCAGAATGGATCGTTCTTTACCAACGACATATCTCGTTGGTCGGTTGTTTTAATGATCGTTCGTGCACTTTTTACGAACGATCGTTGGGCAATGCCGTCGGTAACGATCGTTTTAAACGACTATAGTCGCATGTCTGTACACACCCTTAGAATAGAGAGGAACACAGAATTCAATCCGATTGTATTTCCCATTTTTGTTCATTTTTATTCATTCCCCAATTGATCGGGGAGCTGGATTTTTCTGATCAATATTTATGAATATTGAACGGTGTGTGGTTGATTGTCAGTTTCCTTATATATACTCCCAAGCAATTTACTCAAGAGTTTTCAATAATTTTTTCATAATTGGGTAAAAATTTAACACGTGTGGTACATTGGTCAGATTTTTGAAATGTTACGGTCAGAAAACTTGGTTGCAATTCTAGAATTGAAAAGATATTTTAAAAATTGTGTGGTGTGTGGCCACCTTAAGGGTAGTATACTTTCAATTACTGAATTTTAACAGTTACTACCAAGTTCATGATATGTAAATACAGTGGGTATATATTACTGTATTAGCTGGGCCTATTTTTAACATTGGGTCTCAAGCAAAGCAACGAGAGAGCACACTTATCTGACCTCAGCCAGTCCCCATTGATGCCAGATACAGTACTTATTTTCCTTATTAACCACTTAAAGGGGTTCTGTGGGGGTTCCTGAGGAGAAAAACTGCCACTTGCCTGGGGCTTCTATCAGCCCCCTGCAGTGGTAATGTCCCACGCCGTCCTGCTCCCATCTGCCGTTCCCCGCAGCCGGCACCGGGCTATTATTTGTCTGTCACACAGACGAATAATGCGCGTTGCCGTGCCTCCACTCGCGTCATCTGAGGCTTACTGCGCAGGCGCAGTACAACGGAGCCTTGTACTGAGCTTGCGCAGTAAGCTTCCGATGACGCAGGCGGAAGCCACTGTAGCGCAGCCGCAGTTGGATCCCATGCCGCGCTAGACCGGGGCCGACGGCGGAGAACAGCAGATGGGAGGAGGACGGCGTGGGACATTACCACTGCACAGGGCTGATAGAAGCCCGAGGTAAGGGTCTGTTTTTCTCCTCAGAAACCCCTAACAGAACCCCTTTAAGGACCGGGCAGACTTTGCATTATCTGTGCTGCGTGGGCTCTCCAGCCCGCAGCACAGATCGTCATTACAGCAGGGCGATCAGACTCCCCCCCCCCCTTTTTTCCCCACTAGGGGAATGACCTGCTGGGGGGGATCTGATCGCCCCCGCTCCGTGTGGCCGAGCGGGGAGGGGGGGGGGGGGGCTCGCTCCCTCCCCTTACCTCCGTCCCTCTTCCCGTATGAGTTGCATCCGTCCTGCGCCAGATAGGATAGGCTTCAGCCTATCAAATGACGTCAATCCCCGGCCAATTAGAGGCTGGGGATCGCCGGTCTCCTTCACGCCGCTGCTTCGCAGCCGTATCGATGTAAACAGCGGGGATTTCTTCCCCGCGTGTTTACATTATGCGTGCGAGCCGCGATCGGCGGCTTGCACACTGTTCACGGAGACAGTCTCTGTGAACTGCCATGGAAAGGTTTCCATGCAAAACCACAAACGACCAGCCGCCGCCTATCGGCGTTAGCTGGTCGTTAAGTGGTTAAACAAATACCGTAGATATACTTTCCAAACAAAAAAACAATCTTTGTATCACTAAAGTGTGCCCGAGGCGACATGTGACATGATGAGATAAACATGTGTATGTACAGTGCAAAACATAATAGCCAAGCTGTTTTACTTGTATTATTTTGCTGCCTGAAAAAGTTAATTTCTAGGCATGGAAGTGACAGCTTCTGTCTTGTGGAGAATATAGTAAACCTCACTGATAAGCAAAGTACAGCCATAAAAGTGTTCCTGGCAAAATACAACTTCTGAGGGCAGGGAGAGATCAAATACATGAACTATTGACCTTCTTCTAACTCTGGGACACTTAATAGGCTGCCACTGATTAGAGACAGTAAAACATTCAACCTACTCTGTAATATATATATATTTATTGTAACATAAGCGGGATAAGGGTTGCGTTTTTGCCCTCTGGGTGGGCTTTCAGAGCTGTGAGACACACGACAGAGTTCGTTTGAAGTTCACCAACACCTTTATTGGCACACGTGCAAGTCTATTTACAATATTTACAGGCAGGTAACAAAACCAAAATAAAATCCTAGCCGTCCGGCTGCTAACTAACTTAAACAAAATAAATGTCGCTGACTATTGCACTACAAGCAGAAAACTATCACACTGACCAAAAAATACCTGTTTAGGTTTCTCTGAATTCACAGAGCAGACCTGCAAAGCTCCTGCTCTATCACCAGCAGCCCCAGAGTGAGCAGCTGCCCGCCCATTTTTCCTTTCTTTTAAAGGATACCCGAAGTGACATGTGACATGATGAGATAGACATGTGTATGTACAGTGCCTAGCACACAAATAACTATGCTGTGTTCCTTTTTTTCTTTCTCTGCCTGAAAGAGTTAAATATCAGGTATGTAAGTGGCTGACTCAGTCCTGACTCAGACAGGAAGTGACTACAATGTGACCCTAACTGATAAGAAATTCCCCTTTTTACCTCTTTTTTGCTCTCAGAAGCCATTTTCTGCCAGGAAAGTGTTTTATAGTTGGAATTTTTTATCAGTGAGGGTCGCACTGTATTTACTTCCTGTCTGAGTCAGCACTGAGTCAGCCACTTACATACCTGATATTTTACTCTTTCAGGCAGAGAAAGAAAAAAGGAACACAGTATAGTTATTTGTGTGCTAGGCACTGTACATACACATGTCTATCTCATCATGTCACATGTCACTTTGGGTATCCTTTAACCCTCTGGGCGATACAATTATATCGCCCAGGAGGTGGCGCAGCACTATTTTTTTAAAATTTTTTGTTTTTTAAATCATGTAGCGAGCCCAGGGCTCGCTACATGATAGCCGCAGCGCAGCGGCATCCCCCCACCCACTCCGATCGCCTTCGGCGATCAGAGTAAGCAGGAAATCCCGTTCAGAACGGGATTTCCTGCTGGGCTTCCCCGGTCGCCATGGCGACGGGGCGGGATGACGTCACCGACGTCTTGGACGTCGTGACGTCAGAAGGAGTCCCGATCCACCCCTCAGCGCTGCCTGGCCTGATTGGCCAGGCTGCGCAAGGGGTCGGGGAGGGGGGGGGCTGCGCGACACGGCGAGCGGCAGCGGATCGGCGGCGAGCGGCGGTGGATCTGCGGCGAGCGGCGGCGAGCGGAAGTTACACGCAGCTAGCAAAGTGCTAGCTGCGTGTAAGAAAAAAAAATTATGCAAATCAGCCCACCAGGGCCTGAGAAATCCTCCTGCGCGATATACCCCGAGCTCAGCTCGGGATTATCGCTCAGGAGGTTAACTCATCTCCCAGGTCAGCTCCAGCTGCACTAATTATGCAAACAGGCCTGCATAATAGAGCAACCTGGGAGAGAAGTACCTCCCCTCCAGCACTGTTCCCATTAACTCTTTCTTCACATTGTCACGATATATAGATAGATAGATAGATAGATAGATAGATAGATAGATAGATAGATAGATAGATAGATAGATAGATAGTCATTTTTAGGAGTAGGGGGATAAATATAATTGTTTATCTCATCCGTTTATTTTCATCTCAGGTTTACTTCAAGCCTAAGATATAAATAAAACACAAAAAGAAAAAAAACAAAAACTCTCTAGTATGTTCCTTTTGAAGCTTGCTGAATCTCAGGCAGCATTTTGATGCAAGATGCGTCTCCCTGCGGTTAAAGTGCTCAGCTCTGTAATCGGAGAACATGCAAGCTTTACCATCTCAGTTAACAACGGGGTCAGGGGACACTGCAGATAGCAGCCGGCGTGTGACTGAAATCACATCAATGGTCACAACATGACAAGGATGCAGCCGCAGCGAGGAATCGTGACAGCCACCATGAAAGGAAAACGCAGCGAGCGACAACACAGCAGCAAAAGAGAAAAACCTTTTCTTCCCATACAAAACAACAGCCAGCTACAAGAAACAGTGTAGTCATTTAGAAGCTGAGCATAAAGTTCCAACGTTTTTGGTACTTAAAGCTGAGTTAATCTAAGAGAAAATGCTAGTGTATTGAATTCATTTCACTCACCATTACAGCTAGTTAATGTGATTTGCTTCAGTCGCAGCTTAGTCTTGGCTGATGACTGAGACCAATAGTCAGTGATGCTCGGATACCCCCAATCGCAAATTAGAGTGATCGCGAATTTGACTCCGCCCACTTACGGATTGACTCGTGATCAGGGCCGGATTTAGGCCATGGCCTAGGGCACCACAGGAGCAAGGGCACCAAAGCAGCAGGCTAAATTGGTGCAGCATTTGCAAGCTTTGCAAAGCGAGCCTGATCTCCCTTCTGCCAGCCACCTGTGCAGCAGCCACCTTGCTCTCTGTGCACATTGGCGTTGGGGGCAACTATGGACTTGGGCAGCATTGGAGACACGGGAAGAGGAAGCTTCTGCACTGGCGATGGGCAGAGAAGTACTGATGGCTGCAGCGGTGTGGAGGCAAGCTGTACTGAAAGAGGGGGAATGAGAAAGGGAGGAATTAAGGGAGTCATCAGGCTACTTATACGGGAGGGAACTGGATAGGGATCCTCTCACTAGCTATACTGATGGGGGCGGCTGGTGACATTGGCCTTGGGCAGTAAAGAGTACAAATCCGGCCCTGCTCCTGATTACGAACAGAAACAGATGCCTGACTTGAGTGCGGTTTTGAGTCGAATAACTGTATGTAATCATCACAGGTCGTGATTGAAAACCTGCCGACTTTAACGGTTAATAGCAGAGCCCCCTTACATGCTAGAAACACCAAGTTTGCCAGATATGTTAAGAAGAACAGTGGAAACAAGAGGACAAAACATTTTTCAAAAAGACCTTATAGTTTTTGAGAAAATCGATTTTGAAGTTTCAAAGGAAAAAATTATACATTTAAATGCGGTAAATACATTAACTGTCATCTACTGCATTTAAATGTATGCTTTTTTACTTTGAAACTTTTAAATTGATTTTCTCAAAAACTATAAGGTCCTCTTGTTCCCACTGTTCTTCTTAACATATCCTGCAAATTTGGTGTTTCTAGGATGTAAGGGGGCTTTGCTATTAAAGTGAACCAGAGACGAAGCACCCTCATGTATTTTACCATATATATCAGTGGGAACATTAGAGAAAACACCTACCCTGCTCTTTGTTTCATTCTTCACTGTTCAGCCTGCTTCTTATCAGCCCTGACAAAATCCCTGACTGAGCATTCAGTCTGGCTCTGCTCAAGAATCATTATAGCGGAGTCTGTCTTCTCTAATGTATTTTCAAGCCCAAGCCTGTCCCCTTCTGGCTCTGCTCAGCAATCATTATAGCTGAGTCATTACAGCAAATCCAGACTGAATGCCCAGTCGAGGATTTTATCAGGGCTGGTAAACAAGCAGGCTGAGCAGTGAAGAATGAAACAGAGAGCAGGGTAGTTTTCTCTAATGTTCCCACTGATATATATGGTAAAATACATGAGGGTGCTTCGCCTCTGGTTCACTTGAACCGTTAAAGTCGGCGGGTTTTTAATTGGGAATCACGATTAGTGATCACGAGTAACTTGTGATCACGAATCGGGTTAATAACGAGTGCATTCTTGAGAGCCAATCACGAATGCCGATTACGACCTCGTGATCGCAAAAAATGGCTTGTGATCTGATCACGAGTTACTCATGATCACGAGCTTGTGATGAGCACCACTACCAATAGTATAACAGTAAATTGCTGCTACCGATATTCTACTGTTGGCTACGTGTGATGCTCCAATTGTTTAACATTTTAGGGCTTCTGTTCATAAATTGGATAGTCTATAACAAACCACTCCTTCTTACTAAAGGCTAACCCTAGCCCAACCTACCCTCTAATGTACAATAGTGCACATTTCTAGGGGTGTGCAGGGCGGGGCTTGGCATGCAGTGTGTGCAGCGAGGCTCGGGAATATTTACATTAACTCACCTGCAGGGACACACGCACTGCATTTACTCTCTGATGCTTTGAATCTTGTCTCTCTCACTGGTAGCAGTAACAGCACCCTCTAGGGGGGCGCTGTTACCAGTGAGAGAGACAAGATGCAGGGTACCAGGAAGTAAGTGCACCGCGTGGATCCAGACAGGTGAGTTCATGTAAATACTCCTGAGTTATGCTGTGCACACTGCATGTGCCCCCCATCCGGCAAGCAAAACTCGTGGGCTCTCTGGCTACAAAAAACGGGGTGGAGGGAGGGGGCTCTCTGGCTACCAAGACTGTGGGCTCTCTGGCTATGAAAATGAAGGGGGGGGGGCTCCCTGGCTGCCACAACTGGGGGGGATCTCTGGCTACCAAGACAGGGGGTCTCTCTAACTACCAAGTCAGGTAGTATTCTACTACTTAAAGGGGTTCTTTTGCGAAAAAAGTAGGCAGTTAAAAAATGTGACAGATGACAGGTTTTGGGCCAGTCCATCTTTTAAGGGGGATTCTCAGGGCTTTCTTTGTTTTCAACAGCATTTCCTGAACAACAGTTCAACTGCCAAAATAGCAATATACCAGCCGGCAGGGCCGGGCCGAAGCATAGGCTGGAGAGGCTCCAGCCTCAGGGCGCAGTGTAGGAGGGGGCGCAGAATTCATTCAGCTGTCATTCCTAATTGTGTTTGAAGCAGAAAGAAATAAGAAAAGGGGATACATAGCAGTGACTGCAAGCCAGATAACTAGATATTAAGGTGTTGGGGAGGTTGTGGGCCCTGTGGCACCTCTTAGTCTAATAGCAATCAGTGTGTGATGGCTGGGGTGGCAGGGATGGAGGGGCGCACTTTGGTGTCTCAGCCTTGGGTGCTGGAGAACCTTGTCCCGTCTCTGCCAGCCGGCCTCCATAATCACTTGCACACTATTATGTCAGTTAGACTTTGCAACTGTTGTTCAGGAAATGCTGTTGAAAACAAAGAAAGCCCTGAGAATCCCCCTTAAAAAGATGGACTGGCCCAAAACCTGTCATCTGTCACATTTTTAACTGCCTACTTTTTTCGCGAAAGAACTCCTTTAAAGAGAAACTGTGACCAAGAATTGAACTTCATCCCTATCAGTAGCTGATACCCCCTTTCCCACGAGAAATCTTTTCCTTTTCACAAACAGATCATCAGGGAGCTCTGTATGGCTGATTGTGTGGTGAAACCCCTCCCAAAGTGTGATGTCTTGACTATGGTCCTGACAGTTTCCTGTCTGTGAACCTCATTGCATTGTGGGAAATAACAGCTGTTTACAACTGCCAAAAAAAGCAAGCAGCATCTCCTTCCAGTGACCTCACCTGCCAGCAGTAAAAATGTCACCATGTGATAAATGTCTGAATGTAAATCAGGGAGAGGAGATATTTTACAATAAGCAAACACTGATTAAATCATTTATACATAATTATTGTAAAAATTAAAGGATACCTGAGCTGACGTGTCATGATGAGATAGACGTGTATGTACAGTGCCTAACACACAAATAACTGTGCTGTGTTCCTTTTTTTCTTTCTCTGCCTGAAAGAGTTAAACATCAGGTATGTAAGTGGCAGTTCCTGTCTGAGTCAGGACTGGGTCAGACTACAGTGTGACCCTCACTGATAAGAAATTACAACTATAAAGAACTTTCCTAGCAGAAAACGTCTTCTGAGAGCAGGAAAAGAGATTTTAGCTCTGGCATACTTCAATGAATGTGTCATTGAGCAAAAACAATACAGTAAAAACTTGAAAAGTAGATTTAAATATAAAATAAAACTGTGGAATATCTTAAAAAGTCACTTTTAGGAAAAGGAAGATAGATACAATTGTTTATTTCAATCGTATATTTTCACCTCGGGTGTCCTTTAAGCACTTTATTTATTACATTATTTTCACTGAAGTTCCTCTTTAATTCTATTACACACTAACTATCACACAGAACCCTCTCTCTACCAATGCCTAACCCCTAAGACCTCCCTCTACCGATGCATAGCCCTCAACATTCCCCCTCCCCCTCCATGTGCTTAACACTTAACTCTCCCTGCCCCTGTGGTGCCTAACACTAAACCACCACACACCCCCACTGCAAAGCAAATAATGGCAAATTGAGTGTCAGGAGGTGCAGATAGTATTCTCAGTCTGCCTATGGTCGACTGAATGGCACCGTGAGGGCCTCTATTCATTTTATTTCCTGCCTCTGTTTTTCTCCCAAGTTAAAGGCATGTATTCTCAAATCACATGGCAACATGCCTTCTGCATGAAAAGAGTTGTACCCTATGTCATAGGTGCGCATGGATGTCACATGCTGAAGCAAAGGCTTCAACGGACATCTCACTGGCCAGTGCTGATGACCTATCCTTCATCCCTATGAGTTCACCAGCCAGGCATAACTATAATTTGCTGGAGCTCCCGGCAAAACTCTGCTGCATCCCCCAATCATTGACAATCACAGCAGTGGTAGCTTCCCCTCCCAGGGTATTGCAGGGCAACGGCACTGTTCAATGCGGTAACAAGCTGCAGAACATTATGTGCCAACCCTTGCCGCCTGCCACTTGTGTGATTCTGGGGATCACAATGAGATAGAGAGCAGCCATGGGCAATCGATAAAACAGTTAAACATCTATCAGCATGTCCTGATCATTTCCTCTAGGAGAATTTCATGATCTATTTATGAGGTTATTGACTTGCACTGCTCTGACTGACTGGTTGCCATCCACAGGAAGCAAAAGTGAGAAATGATTGCATAATCATTATCAGCCATTTGGAGAATGAGAAGGTGAGACAGATTTTATCAATCATATTTGAGTAAAAGGCACACTGCCACCGCATCCCCCATTCACAACCACACCACATCCACACCACACCCCCCAGTCACATCCACACAACACCTCCAGTCACACCACACTACACCCCCTGTCACACACCCCCAGTCACACCCACACCCCCCCGTCACACCCACACAACACCTCCAGTCACACCCACACTACACCCCCTGTCACACCCACACAACACCTCCAGTCGCATCACACCTAAAGCCCCCAGTACACCACTAGTAATACCTTCACCACACCTCCTGTCATACTTACACAACAGCTTCAGCCACACACCCACCACACCTCAAACTCCCACCACACTTTCAGTCACACCCTCACCCAGGAGCGGCTCCATTGGGGCTTTCTGGGGTTAAAGCACCCCCAAGCCACTCCATAGCACCTGCAAAGCACCCCCAGGAATCTTGCTAAGAAAGCTGGTGCGGGTGGGCCTGTTCAACAAAATATTATGGACACTCGCCCGAACAGCTTTGTGTCATCATTCCTCGCTATGATATACCGTGTGTCCATAGTTACATAAGGTACAGTGTGATGTTCTTCCTCGCTATGATATACGGTGTCCATGGTTACAGAAGGTGCAGTGTGACATCATTCCTCGCTATGATATACGGTGTGTCCATAGTTACAGAAGGTACAGTGTGACATCATTCCTCACTATGATATACCGTGTGTCCATAGTTACAGAAGGTACAGTGTGACATCATTCCTCACTATGATATAACATGTGACCATACTTACAGAAGGTACAGTGTGACATTATTCCTCGCTATGATATACTGTGTGTCCATAGTTACAGAAGGTACAGTGTGACATCATTCCTCACTATGATATAACATGTGACCATACTTACAGAAGGTACAGTGTGACATCATTCCTCGCTATGATATACCGTGTGTCCATAGTTACAGAAGGTACAGTGTGACATCATTCCTCGCTATGATATACCGTGTGTCCATAGTTACAGAAAGTACATTGTGACATCATTCCTCGCTATGATATACAGCGTGTCCATGGTTACAGAAGGTACAGTGTGACATCATTCCTCGCTATGATATACAGCGTGTCCATGGTTACAGAAGGTACAGTGTGACATCATTCCTCGCTATGATATACAGCGTGTCCATAGTTACAGAAGGTACAGTGTGATGTTATTCCTCGCTATGATATACTGTGTCCATGGTTACAGAAGGTACAGTGTGACATCATTCCTCGCTATGATATACTGTGTGTCCATAGTTACAGAAGGTACAGTGTGAGATCATTCCTCACTATGATATACCGTGTGTCCATAGTTACAGAAGGTACAGTGTGATGTTATTCCTCGCTATGATATACTGTGTCCATGGTTACAGAAGGTACAGTGTGACATCATTCCTCGCTATGATATACTGTGTGTCCATAGTTACAGAAGGTACAGTGTGACATCATTCCTCACTATGATATAACATGTGACCATACTTACAGAAGGTACAGTGTGACATCATTCCTCGCTATGATATACCGTGTGTCCATAGTTACAGGATATACAGTGTGACATCATTCCTTGCTATGATATATCGTGTGTCCATAGTTACAGAAGGTACAGTGTGCCATCATTCCTCACTATGATATACAGCGTGTCCATGGTTACAGAAGGTACAGTGTGACATCATTCCTTGCTATGATATACAGCGTGTCCATAGTTACAGAAGGTACAGTGTGATGTTATTCCTCGCTATGATATACTGTGTCCATGGTTACAGAAGGTACAGTGTGACATCATTCCTCGCTATGATATACTGTGTGTCCATAGTTACAGAAGGTACATTGTGACATCATTCCTCGCTATGATATACAGCGTGTCCATAGTTACAGAAGGTACAGTGTGAGATCATTCCTCACTATGATATACCGTGTGTCCATAGTTACAGAAGGTACAGTGTGATGTTATTCCTCGCTATGATATACTGTGTCAATGGTTACAGAAGGTACAGTGTGACATCATTCCTCGCTATGATATACTGTGTGTCCATAGTTACAGAAGGTACAGTGTGACATCATTCCTCGCTGTGATATACTGTGTGTCCATAGTTACAGAAGGTACATTGTGACATCATTTCTCACTATGATATACCATGTGTCCATAGTTACAGGATGTACAGTGTGACATCATTCCTCGCTATGATATACAGTACTGTGTGTCCATAGTTACAGAAGGTACAGTGTGACATCATTCCTTGCTATGATATAACATGTGTCCACACCACAGTTACAGAAGGTACACCCCCCAGTCACATCCACACAACACCTCCAGTCACACCACACTACACCCCCTGTCACACACCCCCAGTCACACCCACACCCCCCCCCGTCACACCCACACAACACCTCCAGTCACACCCACACTACACCCCCTGTCACACCCACACAACACCTCCAGTCGCATCACACCTAAAGCCCCCAGTACACCACTAGTAATACCTTCACCACACCTCCTGTCATACTTACACAACAGCTTCAGCCACACACCCACCACACCTCAAACTCCCACCACACTTTCAGTCACACCCTCACCCAGGAGCGGCTCCATTGGGGCTTTCTGGGGTTAAAGCACCCCCAAGCCACTCCATAGCACCTGCAAAGCACCCCCAGGAATCTTGCTAAGAAAGCTGGTGCGGGTGGGCCTGTTCAACAAAATATTATGGACACTCGCCCGAACAGCTTTGTGTCATCATTCCTCGCTATGATATACCGTGTGTCCATAGTTACATAAGGTACAGTGTGATGTTCTTCCTCGCTATGATATACGGTGTCCATGGTTACAGAAGGTGCAGTGTGACATCATTCCTCGCTATGATATACGGTGTGTCCATAGTTACAGAAGGTACAGTGTGACATCATTCCTCACTATGATATACCGTGTGTCCATAGTTACAGAAGGTACAGTGTGACATCATTCCTCACTATGATATAACATGTGACCATACTTACAGAAGGTACAGTGTGACATCATTCCTCGCTATGGTATACCGTGTGTCCATAGTTACAGAAGGTACAGTGTGACATTATTCCTCGCTATGATATACTGTGTGTCCATAGTTACAGAAGGTACAGTGTGACATCATTCCTCACTATGATATAACATGTGACCATACTTACAGAAGGTACAGTGTGACATCATTCCTCGCTATGATATACCGTGTGTCCATAGTTACAGAAGGTACAGTGTGACATCATTCCTCGCTATGATATACCGTGTGTCCATAGTTACAGAAAGTACATTGTGACATCATTCCTCGCTATGATATACAGCGTGTCCATGGTTACAGAAGGTACAGTGTGACATCATTCCTCGCTATGATATACAGCGTGTCCATGGTTACAGAAGGTACAGTGTGACATCATTCCTCGCTATGATATACAGCGTGTCCATAGTTACAGAAGGTACAGTGTGATGTTATTCCTCGCTATGATATACTGTGTCCATGGTTACAGAAGGTACAGTGTGACATCATTCCTCGCTATGATATACTGTGTGTCCATAGTTACAGAAGGTACAGTGTGAGATCATTCCTCACTATGATATACCGTGTGTCCATAGTTACAGAAGGTACAGTGTGATGTTATTCCTCGCTATGATATACTGTGTCCATGGTTACAGAAGGTACAGTGTGACATCATTCCTCGCTATGATATACTGTGTGTCCATAGTTACAGAAGGTACAGTGTGACATCATTCCTCACTATGATATAACATGTGACCATACTTACAGAAGGTACAGTGTGACATCATTCCTCGCTATGATATACCGTGTGTCCATAGTTACAGGATATACAGTGTGACATCATTCCTTGCTATGATATATCGTGTGTCCATAGTTACAGAAGGTACAGTGTGACATCATTCCTCACTATGATATACAGCGTGTCCATGGTTACAGAAGGTACAGTGTGACATCATTCCTCGCTATGATATACAGCGTGTCCATAGTTACAGAAGGTACAGTGTGATGTTATTCCTCGCTATGATATACTGTGTCCATGGTTACAGAAGGTACAGTGTGACATCATTCCTCGCTATGATATACTGTGTGTCCATAGTTACAGAAGGTACATTGTGACATCATTCCTCGCTATGATATACAGCGTGTCCATAGTTACAGAAGGTACAGTGTGAGATCATTCCTCACTATGATATACCGTGTGTCCATAGTTACAGAAGGTACAGTGTGATGTTATTCCTCGCTATGATATACTGTGTCCATGGTTACAGAAGGTACAGTGTGACATCATTCCTCGCTATGATATACTGTGTGTCCATAGTTACAGAAGGTACAGTGTGACATCATTCCTCGCTGTGATATACTGTGTGTCCATAGTTACAGAAGGTACATTGTGACATCATTTCTCACTATGATATACCATGTGTCCATAGTTACAGGATGTACAGTGTGACATCATTCCTCGCTATGATATACAGTACTGTGTGTCCATAGTTACAGAAGGTACAGTGTGACATCATTCCTTGCTATGATATAACATGTGTCCACACCACAGTTACAGAAGGTACACCCCCCAGTCACATCCACACAACACCTCCAGTCACACCACACTACACCCCCTGTCACACACCCCCAGTCACACCCACACCCCCCCGTCACACCCACACAACACCTCCAGTCACACCCACACTACACCCCCTGTCACACCCACACAACACCTCCAGTCGCATCACACCTAAAGCCCCCAGTACACCACTAGTAATACCTTCACCACACCTCCTGTCATACTTACACAACAGCTTCAGCCACACACCCACCACACCTCAAACTCCCACCACACTTTCAGTCACACCCTCACCCAGGAGCGGCTCCATTGGGGCTTTCTGGGGTTGAAGCACCCACAAGCCACTCCATAGCACCTGCAAAGCACCCCCAGGAATCTTGCTAAGAAAGCTGGTGCGGGTGGGCCTGTTCAACAAAATATTATGGACACTCGCCCGAACAGCTTTATGTGTCATCATTCCTCGCTATGATATACCGTGTGTCCATAGTTACATAAGGTACAGTGTGATGTTCTTCCTCGCTATGATATACGGTGTCCATGGTTACAGAAGGTGCAGTGTGACATCATTCCTCCCTATGATATACGGTGTGTCCATAGTTACAGAAGGTACAGTGTGACATCATTCCTCACTATGATATACCGTGTGTCCATAGTTACAGAAGGTACAGTGTGACATCATTCCTCACTATGATATAACATGTGACCATACTTACAGAAGGTACAGTGTGACATCTTTCCTCGCTATGATATACCGTGTGTCCATAGTTACAGAAGGTACAGTGTGACATTATTCCTCGCTATGATATACTGTGTGTCCATAGTTACAGAAGGTACAGTGTGACATCATTCCTCACTATGATATAACATGTGACCATACTTACAGAAGGTACAGTGTGACATCATTCCTCGCTATGATATACCGTGTGTCCATAGTTACAGAAGGTACAGTGTGACATCATTCCTCGCTATGATATACCGTGTGTCCATAGTTACAGAAAGTACATTGTGACATCATTCCTCGCTATGATATACAGCGTGTCCATGGTTACAGAAGGTACAGTGTGACATCATTCCTCGCTATGATATACAGCGTGTCCATGGTTACAGAAGGTACAGTGTGACATCATTCCTCGCTATGATATACAGCGTGTCCATAGTTACAGAAGGTACAGTGTGACATCATTCCTCGCTATGATATACAGCGTGTCCATAGTTACAGAAGGTACAGTGTGATGTTATTCCTCGCTATGATATACTGTGTCCATGGTTACAGAAGGTACAGTGTGACATCATTCCTCGCTATGATATACTGTGTGTCCATAGTTACAGAAGGTACAGTGTGACATCATTCCTCACTATGATATAACATGTGACCATACTTACAGAAGGTACAGTGTGACATCATTCCTCGCTATGATATACCGTGTGTCCATAGTTACAGAAGGTACAGTGTGATGTTATTCCTCGCTATGATATACCGTGTGTCCATAGTTACATAAGGTACAGTGTGACATCATTCCTCGCTATGATATACGGTGTCCATGGTTACAGAAGGTACAGTGTGACATCATTCCTCGCTATGATATACCGTGTGTCCATGGTTACAGAAGGTACAGTGTGACATCATTCCTCGCTATGATATACCGTGTGTCCATAGTTACAGAAAGTACATTGTGACATTATTCCTCGCTATGATATACAGCGTGTCCATGGTTACAGAAGGTACAGTGTGACATCATTCCTCGCTATGATATACAGCGTGTCCATGGTTACAGAAGGTACAGTGTGACATCATTCCTCGCTATGATATACAGCGTGTCCATAGTTACAGAAGGTACAGTGTGATGTTATTCCTCGCTATGATATACTGTGTCCATGGTTACAGAAGGTACAGTGTGACATCATTCCTTGCTATGATATACTGTGTGTCCATAGTTACAGAAGGTACATTGTGACATCATTCCTCGCTATGATATACAGCGTGTCCATAGTTACAGAAGGTACAGTGTGATGTTATTCCTCGCTATGATATACTGTGTCCATGGTTACAGAAGGTACAGTGTGACATCATTTCTCACTATGATATACCGTGTGTCCATGGTTACAGAAGGTACAGTGTGACATCATTCCTCGCTATGATATAATGTGTGTCCATAGTTACAGAAGGTACATTGTGACATCATTTCTCACTATGATATACCATGTGTCCATAGTTACAGGATGTACAGTGTGACATCATTCCTCGCTATGATATACAGTACTGTGTGTCCATAGTTACAGAAGGTACAGTGTGACATCATTCCTTGCTATGATATAACATGTGTCCACACCACAGTTACAGAAGGTACAGTGTGACATCATTCCTCGCTATGTTATAACGTGTGCCCGAGTTACAGAATATACAGTGTGACATCATTCCTCGCTATGATATACAGTGAGCCCATAGTTACTGGTGCTGCTAGCAGATGCCAGCCATGCAATATACTGTTCTGGATGTGTTCTGGCCGCTCCTCCTGTGGAGATAACAGAGGTAGAGCACATTACAAAGCAATCTTCAGTTTATGTGCCAGAGACCTGATGTGCTTCTGCATACACAGCAGCGGAATGCAGCCATTCATGTCCGTGACTGTCTGTACCTAACATCTGTGCAGGAAGAGTACAGCTGCTTCTTACTGTATATCCATGGCTCACTCACACCAATCACATCTCATGCCTCCTCTCCATGCTGTGTGTTCTCTTAGTGCTGTAATGGGAAGATTTAAAGTAGACATGAACTCTTGCACAGGACAGAAGGAAAACGTAGAGAAATTCACCCTATATGTATTTAGAGAGTTTAGCCTGTCTAATTCCTCCTCATCTGTGATTAATCACATCTATAATTTGATCTCTCAGCTGTGTCCATTCAGGAATCTCAGTATCCTCCGCAGAGCAGCAGCTGAGCGTCGTGCGCCGAACTGATCTGCTTCGATATGGGAGGCACTCACGCTGATATACACAAGGCACTGTATTGACCTGAAGAAGCAGGCCACCACCAGCGAAACGCAGTGTCCTTTTAAGTGCTTAAATGAATAAATATTTTCAAATAACATTGGACTCATTCTTCAAGAGAGGTAAGATCTATTCTGCCGCTCTTTAGCATGATAAACTAATAGAACATATACAGTATACATATACCAGGTGCCTCCACCAGTGTATTGTTTAATTTTTGTATTTCTTTGTGCAGGAAGTGTACAGCTGCTTCTTACTGTCTGAGGTCTGAGGCAGAGGGGAGGTGGCCCATGGCAACTGGCACCGGCGCCATTTTTAAACTACAAGGCCCACTTTGATTTTGCCCGGCTCCCCGGTGGGCCAGTACGAGCCTGACCCCACCCCTCTTCAGCACAAACACCAGAGCTGAGCAGGAGCGGCAGAAGCGTCAGCTCTGCTTGAGGTGCATCGGCTCCTCTCCTTCGCTTCCAAGCATCGGCTCTTAGAGCCGGCTTGTTCGCAAACGACACATCACTAATGTAAACTAAACCGACCAGAGCATTTTCTGATCTGTTTAGGGGGTCAAAATAATAGACAGCTGCATTATTAATCAGACAATAGTTTGTTTTGTTTTGGCATATTCATACTATGAAAACGCCCGATTTTATGGGAATGAAAGCTGAAATGCTGTGCTTCCTATCTCCCCGCTGTGGTGCGGAACACATTGGCCATTACAAATACACCTTCAGACAGGCAGCATCTAATGGCTGCTGGAAAATGACCACTGAAGCTCATGTAAGCGGACGTTTCTGGGTCATGGATAAACCTGTTTTGGTCGCTGCTTGCAGCCTCTGGAGCGAGCATATTCTCTCACACAGAACATGCTGACTCCAGCGATAAACGCCAGGAACTAGGAGGAGCACAGACACACAGAGATTTAAACGGCGGAACAGCGTCGTCCCTTCTCTGTAGGCTTCGCTGAGTCCTGATTTCTAATGCCAAAATGCTGCTAAGGAGAAGCGCTGCCTGTGGAACGGGTCCCGGGCTTTGCAAAACACTGTGATGCATAATTCATCATCATCAGCATAGTCAAAGCCTGCGTCCAACCTCCTTCTACAGTATATCAAGTGAATGCCCATCTCTCTAGCCATGAGAGCCAAAACAATCCAGAATGTAATTATAACGGATGGTCAATGAGATGCAAAGAATTCTGACTTGATGCGGGATTATGCACGTTCTGTTGATAGTTTTATGCAGGTTGAAAATGGACCAATCAAATCCTGTCAAGGTAAAAGTTGATTGGTCCATTTTCAAACTGCATAAATTTACATAAAGCATTTGATTTGCATTAAAGCGGAATATAACCCTGCGTTTCAACTTTGCTCTAAAATATTATTTACAGAATATTATATGCAAAAAGCATTTTTTTTTACTAGACCAGCATTGGAAGGGTTAAACACAGAGGTTTAAAGTTCCATGGAGAGATATGCAGAAGTTCAGATAGATACATTCTATTTAGTTACATGTACAGTATCTATTAATAAATGTTACACACTCTTTGGCTGTCCTCCAAGCTCCTTCTCAGTCAGAGAGATGAGTCACATTCAACACTTAGATACATTTATGTAAACAAAATGTATCTATTTCAGCTTCGGATGCGTCT
The DNA here is from genome assembly GCF_040937935.1 of Hyperolius riggenbachi. Lineage (NCBI taxonomy): Eukaryota > Metazoa > Chordata > Amphibia > Anura > Hyperoliidae > Hyperolius > Hyperolius riggenbachi. The sequence continues at coordinate 62,087,098 of NC_090653.1, read as the reverse complement.
GCAGAAATCTCCAGGAACTTTAAAGCCCTGTGTAACCCTTCCAATGCTGGTCTAGTAAAAAAAAATGCTGGTTGCATATAATATACTGTAAATAATGTTTTAGAGCAAAGTTTAAATGCAGGGTTATATTCCGCTTTAACCTGCATCAACATCTTATTATTCCATAATTATGAAATTATTATTACTGTAGCGGCAGTAGTATATAGGGTATCAGTTGAAAAGGACACAAGAGCTATCTGTGTAATAAGGGGGTGACGTTAGGTGCCAGGGGTGTTTAAGGGTAGGCACCACCATGGGATGGTTAAGGTTAGTTAGGGGGGGTTAAGGGTTAGTGGGGTTAAGACTAGGTACTTGGGAGGGGTTAAGGTTAGGCACCAGGGGGGGAATAGGGTTAGGGGTAGGGTTATATTCCAATAGCTACATTCGGTGCTATTTGCAAATGGAATCGGCTACAAATAGCTGGACTTTTGTAATTGAAATCACATTTATCGGCTATATCCGATGCCCATTTATAAATGAAATCATGTTAATCGGCTATATTCAGTGCCATTTTATAAACAAAGTAAATTGTATCGGCTATATCCGCAACCCTAAAATCTCATCTATTGGCTTCATCCGGTGGCCTTTATAAACAAAATCAAGTTTTTTTTATAACTGAAATCATGTTTATAGGCGCCATTTTTACACGCACACACTCGCACACACGCACACACGTACACACGTACACACGTACACACACGTACACACACGTACACACGTACACACACACGTACACGCACACGTACACGCACACGTGCACACACACACACACACACACACACACACACACACACACAAACGTTAACCATTTAGGGACAATGTAACGCATTAAAACGTCATGTTCGCCGCTATTAATGGCAACAGGACATTTTAATAAGTTACATTGTAACTCTGCTGCTGTGTGCGAGCGGGCGCGCTCCCGCTGCGCGCGCACGTCGGGTCCCGCGGCTTGGTGATTGGACCAGGGAATCACATGGTCCCTGGGCCAATCAAGTGCCAGTAACAAGGCAGATCATTGTTACAAGCCAGTAACAATGATCTGTCCTGTAGTGTCTGTAAACAAAGTTGCTTTCTCCCTCCCAGCTCATCTGTCACCTCAGACTGCTGTCAATCAGCATTCAGAGGTGACAGGAGCTGTGAGGGAGAAAGACTGTGATTGTGGTAGGATTTTTATATTTTTAAATAAAATTTTATCCCCATACTTTTTTATTAACCCCTTATCCTCCCCCTCCTTTGCCATTTACTGATTTTCTGTTTTATTTTAGTACTTTTTAGTACTTCTTAGTACTTTTCTGTACTTCTTCACCCCTCTTTTACCCTTTCTCTGATATTTCTATCTATACTTTCTTTCTATCTATATCCTTTTTTTCATCTTCATAAAAAAAAATAAAAAAAAAATCTTTCTGTTATTGATCAATTGCTCGGTTGATCGATCGATCTGTCTGTCTGTCTATCCCATCCATCCATACATCCATCCCATCCATCCATCCCTCCCTCCCTCCCATCCATCCATCCATCCATCCATCCATCCATCTATCTATCTATCTATCTATCTATCCCCTTTGCTTACTATGGCGAGGAGACTGTATTCTGTTGAGGAGGCAGCCGCCTTCCTCCAGCAGAGCAGCAGCAGTGGGGACGATTCAGGGAGCGAATGGCACCCAACGAGCAGCAGCTCTGAGTCAGATTCTGACAGTTCAGAGAGCGTTGGGCAGCCATCTCGCCGCTTCAGGAGGGATGATGAGTCCACTGGTGAGGGCCCTTCAGAATCCACCGCAGGGGGCTCGGTGGGTAGCACAGCTGCAGCTAGCAGCACAGGCCAGAGGGGAACCACTGTCCAGGGCCCTTCAGATGCCACCGCAGGGGGCTCAGTGGGTAGCACTGCTGCAGCTAGCAGCAGAGGCCGAAGGGGAGCCAGGCAAAGGCAGGTACGCCCACCGGTACCTGAGGACATAATTCGGGGCACCTGGTCACCCGCTAACCTTGTAGCACCCAACATCCCGCCTTTTACAGGGGCAAGCGAAATATTAGTGCCCACTGACAACTTCGGGCCTGCTGACTTCTTCCAGCTCTTTGTGGGTGATGATTTGCTGCAGCACATTGTGGAGCAAACTAATTTGTTTGCGCAGCAGTATATTGCCCAGAAGCCCACCTGCTATTTGGCTGAGAAATGGGAGCCCACCACCATACCTGAGCTAAAGGTGTTTCTGGCCCTAACACTACACATGGGCATACTCCAACAGCCAGAAATAAGACTGTACTGGTCTAAGGACTTTATGCACGCAACTCCCCTGTTTCCAGCTTCCATGAGCAGGCAGCGCTATGAGGCTCTTATGAAGTGCCTGCACTTTGCCGACAATTCGGACAATGTCCCCAAAGGTGATCCTGGCCATGACAAGCTTTTTAAGCTGAGGCCCATCCTCACCCACCTCAGTACAAAATTTAGCGAGGTGTACACCCCAGAGAGAGAGGTTGCAGTGGATGAATCCCTCCTACCCTTCCATGGCAGATTAGGGATAAAACAATACATTCCAAGTAAGGCTGCCAAGTATGGGATAAAATTTTATAAACTATGTGAGAGCAGCACTGGCTACACCTATTCTTTTTTCCTGTATGAGGGCAAAGATAGCCATTTGCAACCAGCTGGGTGCCCACCATACATGCCAACCAGTGGGAAAATTGTGGTGGAACTAGCCAACCCACTCCTCCACCAAGGCTATCATTTGTACGTGGATAACTTCTACACCAGCATTCCCCTTTTCAAATTTTTATATTCTGCAGAGACTGGTGCCTGTGGGACAGTGAGGCCAAACCGCAAAGGCCTCCCACCACAGGTGGTTAATAAAAAATTATCCAAAGGGGAAACACACAGTCTCAGAAGTGGTGAGCTCCTGGCTATAAAATTCAGGGACAAGAGAGACGTCATGGTCCTGACTTCAATTCACAATGAAGAAGTGGTTCCTGTCACAACCTCCAGAGAGCGGATCGAGAAGCCAATGGCATTGGTCGACTACACAAAAAATATGGGTGCGGTGGATCTTGCGGACCAAATGCTCTCCTACTACTTTTTTTTTTAAAAAAAGAGGGCCTGGTACAAAAAAGTTTTTTTTTACCTCCTGCAGATGGCCATGCACAACGCATTTGTGCTTTATAAAAAGAAATGCCACGGTGACAGCTACCTCCCGTTTATGCGACAAGCTTTAAGATCGCTGATCAATGAAAGCGTACACCTTATGGAGGAATACAATCCAATGCAACTGGATGGAGCAGTTCGCCTAAGGGGAAAACATTTTCCTGCCCTGATCCCCCCGAACCCAATTAAGGCGAAGCCACAGAAGCGATGCCGGGTGTGCACCAAGCACAAGAGGCGGAAAGACAGCAGATACCACTGCCCAAAGTGCCCCTCACAGCCGGGACTCTGCGTTGCCGGCTGCTTTGAGGCATACCATACCCTCAGCAGCTATTAGACTTTTTTTTTTTTTTTTTTTTTTCCTTCTTCATTACCCTAAATTTTCACTGGACTTTTTCCTCTCTACTTTTATTTGCCACTTACTGTCCCTCAAAGGAGCTCACAATTACCACTAGTTAACATTACCACCTTTTTTGGGGGTGTGGGAGGAAACCCAGAAGCTTAGAGGAAACCCAAGACTCCTACAACCTGCAAATAGTTTTTTCCCATTTGGACTTGCTGCTGCAAGGCGAGAGTGTTCGCCACAAGACTTTACTCTGCAGACCACCCCCCATCTTCTGACCACTGGCTTGCCTTGGCGTATGACCTCTGGCCTTTCTCCATCCTGCTAGACCTGCAATGGTGAGTTCCAATGTATCTGTCATTCATGTTATGGATAGTGATTTAGGCCTCACTTAAATTATTCTATTTGCAACTGAGTAGGCCTGAGTCTCTAGTTTTCAGAATGGTAACATTTGTGTCTTTTATTGAATGGTCTTACACTCCTGGGGCTTTGAGAAGAAAGAATTACATTGTTGCATTTGGTAAAAAAGGGCCTTAAAAAGTACATTGGCGCTGCTCATGATTAACAGTGTATTATGTGGCCAAAACACTATCTGATGATGTGTGTAGGGTATCATTTTAACCGTGACAAGCAAGAGAAGAGAATTTGGGGTGTTTGAGAGATTATGCATATGTCATTTGAATTGTTGTTGTGTGCCAAAGTAAAAAAAACTGTCAAAAAATAAAATTTTCTAAGTTGCGGTGCAATTTCAGCAAAACCGTACAAGTGCAAATGTTACAAAATATGTATATTTGGGTAGGTCTGGTTCTCTAGTTTTCAGAATGGTATCATTTATGACCTATATCAAATGTTCTGAGACACCAGGGGTTTTTCTAGGAAAGTATGACTGTATTGTTTCTGGTGCAAAAAATGGCCTTGAAAAATACATTGGCGCTGCTCATGATTAACAGTGTATTATGTGGCCAAAACATTATCTGATGATGTGTATAGGGTATCATTTTAACCGTGACAAGCAAGAGAAGATAATTTGGGGTGTTTGAGAGATCATGCATATGTCATTTGAATTGTTTTTTCATGCCAAAGTAAAGAAAACTGTAAAAAAAAAAACATTTTCAAAGTTACGGTGCAATTTCATCAAAACCGCAAAAGTGCAAATGTTACAAAATATGTATATTTGGGTAGGTCTGGTTCTCTAGTTTTCAGAATGGTATCATTTATGACCTATATCCAATGTTCTGAGACACCAGGGGTTTTGCTAGGAAAGTATGACTGTATTGTTTCTGGTGCAAAAAATGGCCTTGAAAAATACATTGGCGCTGCTCATGATTAACAGTGTATTATGTGGCCAAAACACTATCTGATGATGTGTGTAGGGTATCATTTTAACCGTGACAAGCAAGAGAAGATAATTTGGGGTGTTTGAGAGATTATGCATATGTCATTTGATTTTTGTTTTTTGGCAAACTGAATGAGAAGCAATAAAACTGTTATTTCCATATACTCTGTACCAAAATAAAACACTTGTAAAAAACACCAAAAGTGACAGAATTGAAAACCGAATGCATAAATAGTTACCTTAGGGACTCAGCTTTTAAAATATATATGCTATGAGGGTGAACTACTGTTATATTTGCAAATAAGGGCTTGAATTCATTGGTAGTATGCAATGAGAAAACAAAAAACACAACATAGGAAAAATACACCTTTATTTCCAAATAATATATTGTCACCATACTTTGCACTAGGGACATAATTTATATATTGTGATAACCAGGACAAATAGGCAGATAAAATGTGTGTGTTTTATGCACATTAGCAGTGTTTATTTTACAACTATAGGGGATGAAAATGGAGAAATCGTGTATTTTTTCATTTTTTTCCGTGTTTTTCCCTTTAAAATGCATAAAAAGAAAAGGTATTACTGAAAATAAATATTGCCTCCAAAAAGCCTATTTAGCGGCAATAAAAACAAGGTATTGATCAATTTGCTGTGATACGTAGTGAAAAAGTTATTGGTGAATGAAAGGGAGGAGCGCTGAAAGGTGAAAATTGCTCTGGTCCGTTAGGGTAAAAACCCTTGGGGGTGAACTGGTTAATAGTCATGATTTCCCTGTATAAATCATTGGTTGTTACGATAAAACATATCAGTTAAATATATCATATAGGAGACACACACAGTGATATTTGAGAAGTGAAATTAAGTTTATTGGATTTACAGAAAGTACGCAATAATTGTTTAAACAAAATTAGGCAGGTGCATACATTTGGGCACTGTTGTCATTTTATTCATTCCAAAACCTTTAGAACTAATTGTAACTCAAATTGGCTTGGTAAGCTCAGTGACCCCTAAACTACATACACAGATGAATCCACTTATGAGAAAGAGTATTTAAGGGGGTCAATTGTAAGTTTCCCTCCGCTTTCAATTTTCTCTGAAGAGTAGCAACTTGGGGGTCTCAAAACAACTCTCAAATGACCTGAAGACAAAGATTGTTCCCCATCATGGTTTAGGGGAAGGATACAGAAAGCTGTTTCAGAGATTGCGGCTGTCTGTTTCCACAGTTAGGAACATATTGAGGAAATGGAAGACCACAGGCTCAGTTCAAGTTAAGGATTGAAGTGGCAGACCAAGAAAAATCTTGGATACACAGAAACAACGAATGGTGAGAACAGTCAGAGTCAACCCACAGCCCATCACCAAAGACCTACAACATCATATTGCTGCAGATGGAGTCATTGTGCACCATTCAACCATTTGTTGCACTTTACACGAGATGCTGTATGCGAGAGTGATGCAGAAGAAGCCTTTTCTCCTCCCACAGCACAAACAGAGCTGCTTGCGGTATGCTAAAGCACGTTTGGACAAGCCAGCTTCATTTTGGAAAGGTGCTGTGGACTGATGGAACTAAAATTGAGTTATTTAGGCATAACAAGGGGAATTATGCATGGAGGAAAAACAACACAGCATTCCAAGAAAAACACCTGCTACCTACAGTAAAATATGGTGGTGGTTCCATCATGCTGTGGGGCTGTGTGGCCAGTGCAGGGACCAGGAATCTTGTCAAAGTTGAGGGACGCATGAATTCCACTCGGTATCAGCAGATTCTGGAGACCAATGTCCAGGAATCCGTGACAAAGCTGAAGCTGCGCCAGGACTGGATCTTTCAACAAGACAACGACCCTAAACACTGCTCAAAATCCACTAAGGCATTCATGCAGAGGAACAAGTACAACATTCTGGCATGGCCATCTCAGTCCCCAGACCTGAATATAATTGAAAATCTGAGGTGTAAGTTAATGATCGCTGTCCATGCTCTGAAGCCATCAAACCTGAATAAACTAGAGATGTTTTGTAAAGAGGAATGGTTCAAAATACCTTCAACCAGAATCCAGACTCTCATTGGAACCTACAGGAAGCAATTAGAGGCTGTAATCTCTGCAAAAGGAGGATCTACTAAATATTGATTTCATTTCTTTTTTGTGGTGCCCAAATGTATGCACCTGCCTAAATTTGTTTAAACAATAATTGCACACTTTCTGTAAATACAATAAACTTCATTTCACTTCTCATATCACTGTGTGTGTCTCATATATGATATATTTAAATGACATTTTACATCTTAACAACCAAAGATTTATACAGGGAAATCATGAGGATTAACAAGGTTGCCCAAACTTTCGCATCCCACTGTATATATACCCCACCCCCTTTCCCTGTTGCAGTCTCGGAATGTTCCTTTTTTCAATGTAAGACATGCCTTAACCAAAGCAAAGCTATCTTAAATAAGTACAGGGGTGGATCATGCTGGATACACATACCTTTGTGCGTTGTCTGTTTGTTTCCTTGTTTCTCCTGGTCGCAGTAATCACACCTTGGAAAATTCGCTTTTTTAAAGGTGTAAATTATCATAATTAGTTGTAACGATTGTGGAATTATTTCCGTGGTCAACGCACAGGATGCGTGCTGACACTGCGGAAATCTTCCACAAGCGTATAATTGGACAGAACCCAGCTATGGTGCTATGCACCTGTAGAGGGAAATTCCCACCGGCAGATGGAGCTGTGGAGTGCAGACAAACACAGCCTCTGCACTGCCACAGATGCCAGGAGGAATTGTACGAGTAAAAGCAATGCAGGGCAAGATAGCCCTTAAAGGATACCACAACTGAAATGTGACATAATGAGATAGACATGTGTATGTACAGTGCCTAGCACACATATAACTATGCTGTGTTCCTTTTTTTCTTTCTCTGCCTGAAAGAGTTAAATATCAGGTATGTAAGTGGCTGACTCAGTCCTGACTCAGACAGGAAGTGACTACAGTGTGACCCTCACTGATAAGAAATTCCAACTATAAAACACTTTCCTAGCAGAAAATGGCTTCTGAGAGCAAGAAAGAGGTAAAAAAGGGGAATTTCTTATCAGTGAGGGTCACACTGTAGTCACTTCCTGTCTGAGTCAGGACTGAGTCAGCCACTTACATACCTGATATTTAACTCTTTCAGGCAGAGAAAGAAAAAAAGGAACACAGCATAGTTATCTGTGTGCTAGGCACTGTACATACACATGTCTATCTCATTATGTCACATTTCAGTTGTGGTATCCTTTAAAGAGAGAGAGAGCACAGAGACAGAATTAATGTGTGTCCACCAATCTAGTCGCCACCCAGCGATGGTGAACACACAACAGTGAAGAACAAGTGGGAAGGCAATCGCAAGAGATGGCGATTGCTAACAGCGACACAAGACTGAATAAACACAGAGATGGAATGTATGTATGTCCACCAATCTAGTCGCCACCCAGCGGCGGTGAACACACAACAGCGGAAACGAAGTGGGAACGTAATCGCAAGAGTGGCGATTGCCAATAGTGACACAAGACCGAATTAGACAGAGCACAAGTGTAGCAGGAAAGACATAGCAAATAACAATGATCAGAACGTCAAGGAAAATAACAAACGCTAGCTAAACGCGAACACCGCACTCATTCACAACAGCGAACGCGTTTAAGACACGATCACCGCACGTTAGGCGCCCAGTGATAAGCGTGCCACCCTAACTAACCAACGTAAGACAAACATGGAATAGAGAACGCGAACGCTTGCTAAACGGTTACCTCACCGAGCCTACAGCAAGCGTTCGTATCAGACAAGACAGACAGGAGTAGCCAGTAGCAACCGCAGCTCTGGCCTACACTCCCAGACAGAGTACAGAAGGAACCACTGCCACTACCGCTAGGGCGAGTGCGATCCCAACAGACAGAACGATTTCCTGTCGACCGCCGCTGGCGACAAGACAATCGCAAGAGAGAAGGAGTAACCAGTAGCAACCGCAGCCGAGGTTATACTCCAAGATACGGACTAGAAAGATCCACCCCCTCTAACGCTAGGGCAAATGCGATCTAAGTTCAAGACAGAACGATTCACTATCGCCAACCGCTGGCGACCGTGCAATCGCACAGACAAGACAAGACAGAATAGGCAGTACAAATTATACACAAACTGACTGCACTAAATAGGAATGCAAGGAGCACTCCCCAAGAATTAACTACACTAAGATAGCAATGGCTGACACTCCAGGAGAGTATAGCAGGAACAAACCATCATGACCAGCCAGGAATTCTGGGAGTACAAGGTATTTATACTGCAAGCATCAAAGGAGGCAGCTAGGCAATTTGCATGACAAGTGTATGCAAATTCCTCAGCAGCAGAGAAACTCTGAAACCTGCAAAGTGAAGACAGGTCTCTTTTCCAGAGACCTGTAGCACTCAGACCTAAAGAATGGACAAACAGCTGTCTGCCCGTGCAGACAGATGAGCAGATCATTACACTAGTCTAGTGTCGTTGCCTGAAATAATTTCCATCTTACAAAGCACAATGTGTTTATTATTATCTTCTGTGGTTTCATGACTTGAACTGATCCTCTTATACACAACCTTAAAGAAAAACTCTGACCAAGAATTGAACTTTATCCCAATCAGTAGCTGATACTCCCTTTTACATGAGAAAGCTATTCCTTTTCACAAACAGACCATCAGGGGGCGCTGTATGGCTAATATTGTGGTGAAACCCCTCCTACAAGAAACAAGAAAAGTACGTACTCTTGGCACTTTCCTGTCTGGGAACCTTGCTGCATTCTGGGAAATAGCTGTTCCAACTGCCAAAAAAAAGCATGCAGCAGCTACATCACCTGCCAACAGTAAAAATGTCACCATGTAATAAATGTCAGAATGTAAATCAGGGATTTAAAACATTTTACAATGGGCAAACACTGACTAAATCATTTATACATAATTATTGTAAAAATAAAGCACTTTATTACACTATTTTCACTGGAGTTCCTCTTTAAACACCCCCTCCATGCCTAACCTTACCTGACCCCCGCCACCAATCCAACACAATTACAATAAAGTTGTGGCACCACCATAGGCACAATTATAAATAGCGGCTATAATTGCCTGAAATATAGCGGTCACTCTAGGGTCACCCACTATATATCGGGCACCTAATTTTCACACTATGGGCTTAATTCACTAAACCGTGATAACTCAAATATCACACCTTATCAAACATACCACACCTTATCAAAGTGAACACGCCTTATCAGAGTATCATAGCAAGCGCTACGAACTTATGCCTGCTAATTGGCAATGACACTCGTCCTGTCCTGAGCCCCTGCGGGTTCGTAGCGCTCGCTATGCTACTCTGATAAGGCGTGTTCACTTTGATAAGGTGTGAAATATTTGATGAGGTGTGATATTTGAGTTATCACAGTTTAGTGAATCAAGCCCTATAGTCGTTATTTATAATGGTGCCTATGGCAGCGCCCAGGTTTCCCTCTTCGTGTATATCCATGTTTATCTCATCACATCCAGGCTTCAAATAATCAATATTCTTTTCCTGAAAGTCAAACAAAGAATAAGTCCTACTGTGGCTCCGCCTCCACATGTCACCCAAATATAATGATAGCACAAATCCTCTACCTCTTCGCCTGTCGTTTCTCAGCAATGTGCTGTGACTAGGAGTGTGTCCTGCAGATACACATGCTGCACACACACTGTAATTATGACTACTGAGTGTCACACCTTCCACTAATATCAATTTACATAAAGTGACTTTATATAGCTCTGCGAATATCACACAATATTCCAGATTTGTCACTTCCACCCAGGCTTCCTAAGAGAGGAAATCATTTCCTCTGCCGCCCTGTCATGAGATAAGAGAAGGTGAGGATTACTTTGTCCATCTCATTAAAAGATACCCAGCGAAATATGTTTTTTTTTCCTAAACAAGAACTTCCAAAAGATTTGTAGTTTTCTTGATGCCCCTTTTACACTTGCTTTGCAAGTTTTGCGTTACTCTGTTTTACCGCAAGTAATGCATGGGAATGTATGGAGGCATATCTAATCCGCCACAATCCCGACGCACAGACTGCAGCACATTACCACAAGTAGATATGGCCCAAACTGTTCTGCGGGCAAATAGTTTGCATCGAAAAATGTGTGTTCGCGTTCACCCCCTCAGGCGAACACATGGCGTGTTTGACCCGCCCCCTATACACTATAGAGGGGTGAAACTTTGACCCCTTATCCCAGAGTCAGCAGACACATGGCAGCCAATCAGCTATCCCTCCCACCTGGACTGCTCCCCCCACCTATCACAAAGACAGCACAGCAGCCATTTTTCAGTCTGTGTTTGGCTTCTGTGCTAGGCACTAGGCAGATCAGGGAGTGTCTGCTGCAGATAGGGTAAGCGTTAGTTAGGCCTTTGTTTTGTGTCCCCAGTGGAGTTTCTTGCTGCTACAATACCAATTCACCATCTACATAACCTCAGAGCCCTTCTAAAGGCTGTATTTTGATCTTGTGATATTGATGTTCAGTGTGTCCACACAGTGCACTTTAGCGGTTGCAGACAGGTGCAGTCAGTGCTTAGTGCTACAGTAGTTCACCCTTCTGGGGGCTGTTTTTCTTGTTATTGTTATATTGCAATCCTGTGTCCAGTGCACACATAAGCTGTTGGAGACAGGTCTACTGGTCCTAGTAGTGCATCGACCATAACCCAATAATCTTTCACCACCACTACTGGCATCTAGTATCCACTACTGACCTTGTATAAGGCCTCAGTGCAGAATCAGTGTTTTTTTGGTGACTTAACTGTCATTGAACTACCTCAGCCCAACCGTAGGGGCTGGAAAACCACGATTGCCTGCAGCGACCACTACACAAACAATGCTGCCAAGAGGTCTAACTTTTATGTCCTGAATGTGTCAACTAGTAAAAACAATGATTTGCTCACCTGACGTTATCACTAAAGCTCTTTGCGGTTGTTTGCCGTGCATTAAACACGGTGTTTGGTCTGTCAGTGTGCACCGGGCAGAAATCTTACACTACCTTATCGCTGTGTACGCACGCCACACATTTTAAAGCACTTTATTCCACCAATTTAGGAATGTAATGTGATTGCGATTTTTGACCTTTAGAGATGCAAACACGACTCTGCGTCAACTACGTAATGTTTGGTTGGACATTTGCCATGGATCCCCCTCCGGGATGCCACGGTCCAGGTGTTAGGCCCCTTGAAACAACTTTTCCATCACTTTTGTAAAAACAGTCCGTATAGGATTTAAAGCTTGCCTGCCCATTGAAGTCTATGGTTCGCCTGTTCACAAACTTTTGCGGAAAATTCTTGTTTGCTACATCACTAACCACAAGCACCGTGCTTAAAGCATGGGGCTTGTGGTAGTGGAGGTCTATGGGCCATGCAGGTAGCGTAAAACATGGAGCGTAGACCGGCGGGAATCCCAGTGACGTACTTCCTGCCCAGCAGGGAGGGTGTTACTGAGCAAGCAGCCGCGCTGTGCATATGAGCATAGAGTCATAAGATTTAAGTTTTTTGCGTTGTGGTGTGATGCGGCAGGAACATGGCATTGCACCGTAATGCAAAAACCTAGCGTAAAACCAGCCTTAACCAGCCGTGTGACTCACATACACTTACTACACTTCACAACTAGGAGAGTGAGGTCTACTCCAATGTCTGCTTCCTTCTGTCTACTCAGTGAGATAGGTTTATTAAGGTTGGACAAGGACCCATCATAAACGATTGGTCTCATACTTGGAAAACATCTGGGTCTCCCTCCCTGCATCAAATTGGTAGTAATGATAGAGCAATGGGATACCAGGCTGTTGGTGTGATGCCCTCTTCAGGTCTCCACTGTGTAGCTCTGCATTGGAGTTGGGTGACACCACCCCCACCACGAATGGCAAGCAGGCCTGCTGCTGCCAGCCTGACACCTGCTGACTTTGTTTACTTTTTTTTAAAAAATTATCATTGAAGTTAGAATTATTTTATTACTTTGATTTTTTTTTTTTATAAATAAATTTGTATTTCTTACGTTGTTATAAATAACAAATATATCCATAAATAACTTTCAAAATATTTTTTTTTCAATACCCTACCTTTTCCTAAAACTTATCAAAACAGATACTACAACTTGAGAAGGCACAGGTGTTTGTACATAGCACAAGTTCTTTATGGCACCGTACAGGTCAGCTCTCATTGGCAGGTATTGGCTCTGGAATTACCACAGTTATCAAAGTAACATAGGGAAAAAAACAGTGTAGAATTCGATAAATAACAATTTTCCACCAATCAAAAAAAACAACGTATTTTTAAATTTTCATCTTCATGGCCTGCGCTCTTGCCAACGCGCGCTCGAGTATGGCCATCACTACACAAACATTGCCACCGAGAGGACTGACAGTTTATGTCCTGGGGGTGTCAACTAATGACAACCCTTTACGACTGTTTGCGGTGGTGCGTTAAACCGTGAGTTTGGTCTGTCAGTGTGAAGCAGTACACTACTTACACTACCTGCTGATCCATGTATACAAACGCAAGATGTTTTCAAGCACTTTAGGCCTCCAATTTAGGAATGCAATGTGATTTCTGCCCATTAGGGATTATAACCCTGCTCTGCGTCAAATACTTAATTTTCCCAGGGCTTGTATCCTACTCTGGCATGCCACAGTCAGGTGTTAGACCCCTTGAAACAAGTTTTCCATCACTTTTGTGGCCATAAAAAGTCTTTGTAGGTTTTAAAGTTCTCCTGCCCATTGAAGTCTATGGCAGTCCGGCCGGTTCGCGCGAACTCTGACTTTTGCGGAAGTTCACGTCCACGGTCCTCGGACCCAAAATCTGAGGTTCGAGCCATCTCTAATGTCTATCTCTTAAAAACATACAACAGCAGTGGCATAGGGTTCACCATAACAACCAAAGCAGCTTCTATGGAGCCCACAGCCCAGGGGGGCATTGTGGTCTCTGACGGCAATAAGGTTTTCTGCTGTAGGCCTCATGGAGACTTGTGGCAGGCCTCTTGAATTGCAGGGTAGCAAGTGGAGCACTGGAGAGAAGTGACCTCTACGGGCTCCACCGTTGATCTACTTTCCTAGTAGCATCCTTGTATCCATGACTACAGCAATTGCTCTTGTCAAGTGGTTTACATGATTAGAGAGGGCGCTGAAATCATAGAGATTTCAATGCATGGGGAAGGTAGATAATTGGTGAAGCCCAGGAGGTATGTCCCTGACTTCCAGTGCTCTGCTCGCTTACTCTATATCAGCAGGGGACCTAAATTGGCTATGTATACTTGGGGAGGGGGGGCAAATTTAATTATCTATACTTTGGGGAGCTAATTAGGCTACCTATACTGGGGGGGGGGGGGGGGTACCTATACATGGAGAAGCTACCTGTACTTGGAGGGCTAATTTTTCAGGCTATACTTGGGAGATTATCTGGCTACCTATACTGCGGGCTAATCTGGCTACCAGGGCTGTTAGGTAGAATCTCCCAGTATAGGTTACCAGAAACGAGCCCCAGAGGTACCCCCAGTATAAGGTTCCCCTTATTAACCGATAGTCAAATGGGCCATCAACATTAGTCTTCTAATAGGTTGCCAGAAGTAGCCCAGTATTAGCTAGCCTGATGTGACCACCCAACGCAGAGTGGCGGAGAGCAGAGGATTGAAGTAACTTATCTCTCCTGGTAAACTGACGATTACCTCCCTCCACACTCGTCTTCTCTAGGGCTCCAATGCCATCTATCTTCACGGAACGCAATGAAATTTGTGGCGGGTCACATGATAAGTGATGGCGCCGGAGTCATGGAGATATGGAGGAGAAAATGGATTGCCACTGAAGTCTATAGAGGTGAATTACGTCTCTCCCCTGCTCTGCACCTCAGGGGGCCACATACAGGTCTCCATTAATCCCACCTTGAACCCCCTAATTGCTAGTCACTGAAACCTGGCCCCCCTTGGCTACAGGCTCCATAGCAACCGTTGCTGTAGTGATCCCTATGCCAACGCCAAAGCTTTATCAGATGATTTCTGCTTCCTCCCTTATTTACAGATAAGTTCTGCTCTCTATTTTAATGATTTTGTTTTCCTCTTTATTAACATGATTCATTTTTAGTAACAGATTATTTCTGCTTGCTGTTTTATTAATAGACAATTTTCACGTCTGATTTTAGTAACAGTTTTTTCTGCGTCCTAAATTTAGTAACAGGCGATTTCAACTTTTATTAACAATCAACTTGCATTTCCTGATTTATTAACAGACGATATTCACATCCGACTGTAGTAACAGCTTTTCTGTGCCCTAATTAGTAACACATAAATTTAACTTGGCAAATGATTTACATTTCCTGATTTTTTTACAGCTTAATTTAAAAAAATGGCAAATATTCCAAGAAAGAAAGTAAAAGCTCAATTAACAGCAACCCTGATTCTGGAATACACATACATGCAACGGCACACCTAAAGGGTGGGAGGAAAAGCTACCTAACCTGGGCGTAACTACAAACAGCCAATCAGATTTCACTCATTTATATCAATGGGAAAGATCGAAAAGGCTGCCATTTTCAGAGCCAGAGTCCCCAAACTTGACACAGTTGGTGACTCGGTGACCGAGAATAAAAATTCAGGGAAAGTGGGCGGAACATAAAACAGCCAATCGAAATTTCAGCCAATTATTTTGCATGGGAAAATGGAAACTGCAGCCATTCTTACACTGTTAACCACTTCACCACTGAGGGGTTTTTCCTCTTATGGATCAGAGCAATTTTCACATTTCAGCACTCCTCTCTTTCATTTGCCAATAACTTTATTACTGCATATCACAACACAATGATCTATATCTTGTTTCTTTCAACACTAACGAGGCTTTCTTTGGGTGGTACATTTTGCTAAGAATTGTTTTATTCTAAATGTATGTTGATGGAAATATTAAAAAAAAAAATGGGAAAAAAAAACATTATTTCTCAGTTTTCAGCCATGTATGGCGACAATATTTTATTTACAAATAAAGGTGTATTTTTTCAGTTTTGCGTCCGTCACTAATTACAGGCCTTTATTTGCAAAAAAATAACAGTAATATACCCTCATGACATACATGATTTAAAAAAAAGTTGAGTCCCTAAAGTAACTATTTATGTATTTCTTTTTTTTTTAAATGTCACTACTCTTTATTTTATTTTTTTTATAAAAGTGTTTTGTTTTAATAACTATGAGAGCGGAGGTAAGGGGTTAAGTAATAAAGTATTTTTATTTAATGGGATGTATGTAGGTATAATTTTACTATTTGGCCACTAGATATCCTCCCCCCCCCCCCCCCCCTTCCACACACACACAGTTTATCCCTATTGTGTACTGTTTATTGCATACCTGCATAACAGGAAGTAGCTTGTGGATGCTTTACTTTCACTTTTGTCAATGTCAATCTCATTGATGTCAGTGATCATTGATCTGTGTGCTAATGGAACTTCCTTTCTGCTCTAAAAGATTAGACACATCATGATAACCTTGGGGGTTACAGAAATCCTGAAAAAATGAAGTTTTAACAGGATGAGTTATGCAGGGAGCACAGAAAGATTTAAGCCTCTGTCTTTCCTACAGACAGTCACAGCTTATGATAAGACTAAGTATACTCTGATGTAGCTAACCAAACACACAGGGCACACTGCAATTGTATTCTACAGCACTTATGTGTGTAATGGAAACTTTTCATTGTGTACTGTGTAAGAGTTTAGGTCCGCTTTAAAGGTAACCTGAAGTAAGAAGTACATGGAGGCACATATATTTTTTTAATTTTAAACAATACCAGTTGCTTGGCATCCTTTGACCTAATTGGCTCCAGTAGTATCTGAATCACAACAGAAACAAGCCTGCAGCTAATCTTGTCAGATTTGACAAACATGATAGAAACACCTGATCTGCTGCATGCTTGTTTAGGTTCTATGGCTGAAAGTATAAGAGCCATTAGATCAGCAGGATTGCCAGGCAACCGGTATTGCTTTAAAGAGGAACTGTAACGACAAAACGGCCCCTGGGGGGTACTCACCTCGGGTGGGGGAAGCCTCAGGATCCTAATGAGGCTTCCCACGCCGTCCTGCGTCCCTCGGGGGTCTCGCTGTAGCCCTCCGTACAGCGGTGACGCAATATTTACCTTCCTGGCTCCTGCGCAGGCGCTCTGATGGCTGTCGGCGCCGAAGTAGGCGGAAATACCCGATCGCTGTCGGGTCTGCTCTACTGCGCAGGCGCAAGTTTCCGGCGCCTGCGCAGTAGAGCGGACCCGACGGAGATCGGGTATTTCCGTCTATTTCCGTGCCGAAAGTCGCCACAGCGCCCCCGCTGGAGCCAGCAAAGGTAAATATTGAACTGACAGTCGGCACAGTCGCCGGCTGTTCGGAGGGCTGCGGCGAGACCCCCGTGGGACAGAGGACGGCGTGGGAAGCCTCATTAGGATCCCGAGGCTTCCCCCACCCGAGGTGAGTACCCCCCAGGGGATGTTTTTCATGTTACAGAGTCTCTTTAAAGGAAATAAATATGGCAGCCTCCATATACCTCTCGCTTCACGTTTCCCTATAACTGTTCCCAAGTTAATCCTGCAGGCATGCACATACAGTAAGGCTTCTTTCCCACTAAGACGTTGCGTTAGATACCACGTTAAGGTCGCATAACGTGCCCCTAACGCAACGCATAGTGGGGTTGAAGTTGGGCGTCAGATTGAGCCGCGTTATGCGGCTCTTTATGCGTCCGTGATGCCGTGATGCGTACTTTCAGACGCATGCGGCTTCACGTGGTCCCGCCAGCCAATCGCCGCACAAAGCGGCCGCTCCTGGAAGTAAACACTGCACGTCACACAGTGCAGTGAATATTAATTAGCCATGTGGCTGGCCGCAGAGGAGGAGGGGAGACCTCCTCCTCCAACATTACTGAGCATGTGCAAACAGTCTAACGTGGCTTAGCCGAGTATAACGTACAGCATGCCGCACTTTGTTTAATCGTGCTGCGTTACTATGTAACGCAACGTGGGCACTGTGAACAGCCCATTTAGTTTTCATTGCTGTGAGTTAGGCTGCGTTACAGGCTGCACTAACGTGCACCTGTAACGTCTTTCTGTGAAAGCAGCCTTAGAGTAAAAGTGCTCCCTATCAAGATATGCCTCCCTACTGACTGATATAGCCTATCACATCTCCCAGTTTCTAGTAGGGAGGTGTGGCTTCAAACGGTAGAGTGAGCAGATGGCTGGAGGTCACTGAGGAGGCTCTATGCACAGATGCATCAGGGAGTGATTTTCCTCTATAAAATTGTATCTATATATATATATATATATATATATATATATAAAATCGTGTGTGCGTGCGTGCTGCGTGCGTGCGTGTGCTGCGATCACTCAAAAACCTCTTGCCCGATTTGAGCGAAACTTGGTATACAGATCCCTTACTACCTGGGATGATATGTTCTGGGGGTCTCGCGTCCCCCCTGCACTCTCGGGCAGAGCTACAAACAGCAAATCAGATGTCACCCATTCTTGGCAATGGAAAAAATGGAAAAGGCTGCCATTCTCACAGTAATGAGTCCCCACACTTTGCACAGTTGGTCGCTTGGTGACTGAGGTTACAAATCCAGGAAAAGCGGGCAGAGCATAAAACAGCCAATCAAATTTCAGCCATTCATTTTAAATGGGAATATTTAAACTGCTGCCATTCTTACACTGTTTATGGCAGAGGCTTCAGACTTGCTGCAGTCAGTCATTGAAGTAAACTGCAGCTATTCTTACACTGTTAATCGCAGAGTTCTCAAACTTGCCACACTTGGTCACTGGGTGAATAAGATTAAGATTCAGGAAAGTGGGTGGAGCCTACAACAGCCAATCAAAATTCACCTATTGATTTTAAAGGGGAATATTTAAACTGCTGCCATTCTTACACTGTTTATGGCAGAGGCTTCAGACTTGCTGCAGTCAGTCATTGGGTGACTGGGGTCCAAATTCACTAAAGGGGCGGGGCCACAAACAGCCAATCAGATTTCTTTGCTGGATAAACTGCTTCCATTCACACATTTTTGATGCCAGGAACCTGAAAGCTCACAAACTTGGTCATTGAGTGACTGTGTGACAAGGTTACAAAAAGTGGGCGGAGCCAAAAACAAATTTTACTGGGAAAATATAAACTGCATATGTACAAGGAAAGAAAAGGGATAAAAGAGTGGCACTCCCTCCACTATGAGCATGTGTCTTTGAGCGAATAGAAAGCGATAAATTCTCACCATACCATCTGTGGTCGCCTTTGTCTTTTGCTGGGACGTGTGCTCAGCAGATTTGGGGTGAAGAAAGCACAAGTTCAATTTTCTATCAGCAGATTCTGCTGATAGAAAATTAAAATATAAACTGCAGCCATTCTTACACTGTTAATGGCAGGGTTCTCAAACTGTGCATAGTTGGTCATTGGGTAAATGAGATTAAGATTTTGGAAAGTGGGTGGAGCCTAAAACAGTCAATCAAAATTCAACTTTTGATTTTTAAAGGGAATATTTAAACTGCTACCATTCTTATACTGTTAATAGCAGATGCCTCAAACCTGGTACAGTTGGTCACTGGGTGACTGGGGTTCAAATTCAGAAAGGGGCGAAGCCATAAACAGCCATTCAGATATACAAAGTATTGATGCCAAGGACCCCAAAGCTGATAAACTTGGTAATTGAGTGACTATATGTCAAGGTTAGAAACAGTGGGCAGTGCCAGAAACTTAATTTTTTACATGACAGGGTTCCCAAACTTGACACAATTGGCCACTGGGTGCCTGGGATTATTATTCAGAAATGTGGGTGGACCCTACAACAGCTAATCAAAATTCACCTATTGATCTTCATGGGGAATATTTACATTGCTACTATTCTTACACTGTTAATGGCAGAGGCCTCAAACCTGATACAGTCAGGAATTGGGTGACTGGGGACCAAATTCACTAAAGGGGGTGGAGCCACAAACAGCCAATCAGATTTGTTAGATTGATTTCAGCCATTCTGTTATTGGCAGGGTTGTCAAACTTGACACAGTTGGCCACTGGGTGACAGGGATTAGTATTCAGGAAAGTGGGTGGAGCGTACAGCATCCAATCAAAATTCATCTTTTGATTTTCAAGGGGAATATTTACATTGCTGCCATTCTTGCATTGTTAATGGCACGGATTATTATACAGATAAGTGGGTGGAGCCTAAAAAAGCCAATCAAAATTCACCTGTTGATTTTCAAGGGGAATATTAAAATTACTGCCATTTTTGCACTCTTAATGGCACAAGCCTCAAACCTAATACAGTTGGTCATTGGGTCACTGGGGTTCAAATTCAAAAAAGGGGATAGAGCCACAAACAGCCAATCAGATGTGTTTCATTTCACTGGGAGAATACAAATTATTGATGCCAAGGACTCAAAGCTCACAAACTTGGTCATTGAGTGACTGCGTGTCCAGGTTACAAAGTGGGCAGAGCCAAAAACAAATTTCACTGGGAAAATGTAAACTGCAGCCCTTCTTCACTGTTAATGGCAGGGATCTCAAACTTTGCCCAGATGGTCACTGGGTGACTGAGATTAATATTCAGGGAAGTGGGTGGAGCCTATAATAGCCAATCAAAATTCACCTGTTGATTTTCAAGGGGAATATTTAAATTGCTACTATTTCTACACTGGTAATGGCAGATGCCTTAAACCTGCTATAGTTGGTCATTGGGTGACTGGGGTTCAAATGCTGGAGAGGGGCGCAGCCACAAACAGCCAATCTGATTTGTTAAATTTCTATGGGAATATACAAAGTCATTAGTGGGTGGAGACAAATACAAATTTCACTGGGAAAATGTATACTGCAGCCATTCTTACATTGTTAATGGCAGGGTTCTCAAACTTTGCACAGTTGGTCACTGGGTGACTGGGTTTAATATTCAGAAAAGTGGGTGGAGCCTACAAAAGTGAATCAAACTTCACCTATTGCTTCTCAAGGGGAATATTTAATTGCTGCCATTCTTGCACTGTTAATGGCACAGGCCTCAAACCTGCTACAGTTGGTAATTGGGTGACTGGGGTTCAAATTCAGAAAAGGGGGTGGAGCCACAAACAGCCAATCAGATTTTTTTCATTTCAATGCAAATTATTGATGCCAAAGACCACAAAGCTCACAAACTTGGTCATTGAGTAAAATGTGTGTTAGGGTTAGAAAAAGTGGGCGGAGCCAACACTAGCCAAATACATTCCCGGGCAACGCTGGGCAATCAGCTAATATATATATATATAATATACAGGGAGTGCAGAATTATTAGGCAAATGAGTATTTTGACCATGTCATCCTCTTTATGCATGTTGTCTTACTATAAGCTGTATAGGCTCGAAAGCCTACTACCAATTAAGCATATTAGGTGATGTGCATATCTGTAATGAGAAGGGGTGTGGTCTAATGACATCAACACCCTATATCAGGTGTGCATAATTATTAGGCAACTTTCCTTTGGCAAAATGGGTCAAAAGAAGGACTTGACAGGCTCAGAAAAGTCAAAAATAGTGAGATATCTTGCAAAGGGATGCAGCACTCTTAAAATTGCAAAGCTTCTGAAGCGTGATCATTGAACAATCAAGCGTTTCATTCAAAATAGTCAACAGGGTCGCAAGAAGCGTGTGGAAAAACCAAGGCGCAAAATAACTGACCATGAACTGAGAAAAGTCAAGCGTGCAGCTGCCAAGATGCCACTTGCTACCAGTTTGGCCATATTTCAGAGCTGCAACATCACTGGTGTGCAATACTCAGAGACATGGCCAAGGTAAGAAAGGCTGAAAGACGACCACCACTGAATGTCTTGCTGAACACAAGCTGAAACGTCAAGACTGGGCCAAGAAATATCTCAAGACAATTTTTCTAAGGTTTTATGGACTGATGAAATGAGAGTGAGTCTTGATGGGCCAGATGGATGGGCCCGTGGCTGGATTGGTAAAGGGCAGAGAGCTCCAGTCCGACTCAGATGCCAGCAAGGTGGAGGTGGAGTACTGGTTTGGGCTGGTATCATCAAAGATGAGCTTGTGGGGCCTTTTCGGGTTGAGGATTAAGTCAAGTTCAACTCCCAGTCCTACTGCCAGTTTCTGGAAGGCACCTTCTTCAAGCAGTGGTACAGGAAGAAGTCTGCATCCTTCAAGAAAAACATGATTTTCATGCAGGACAATGCTCCATCACACGCGTCCAAGTACTCCACAGCGTGGCTGGCAAGAAAGGGTATAAAAGAAGAAAAACTAATGACATGGCCTCCTTGTTCACCTGATCTGAACCCCATTGAGAACCTGTGGTCCATCATAAAATGTGAGATTTACGAGGGAAAACAGTACACCTCTCTGAACAGTGTCTGGGGGGCTGTGGTTGCTGCTGCATGCAATGTTGATGGTGAACAGATCAAAACACTGACAGAATCCATGGATGGCAGGCTTTTGAGTGTCCTTGCAAAGAAAGGTGGCTATATTGGTCACTGATTTGTTTTTGTTTTGTTTTTGAATGTCAGAAATGTATATTTGTGAATGTTGAGATGTTATATTGGTTTCACTGGTAAACAGAAATATTTGAAATGGGTATATATTTGTTTTTTGTTAAGTTGCCTAATAATTATGCACAGTAATAGTCACCTGCACACACAGATATCCCCCTAAAATAGCTAAAACTAAAAACAAAACTAAAAACTACTTTCAAAAATATTCAGCTTTGATATTAATGAGTTTTTTGGGTTCATTGAAAACATGGTTGTTCAATAATAAAATTATTCCCCAAAAATACCACTTGCCTAATAATTCTGCACTCCCTGTATATATATATATATGAATGTCATGTCTCATGCATCATTATTTTCTGAAACCAAGAAAATAAAACCTTGTGTGATATAATGTAGCAAAGTAAAAAGTCTCCGATTTTTATTTCCAGTTATATAGCTTCTTTTATAATATTGCATCATTCTCTAATATTTGCAGTTTACAAACTACTCTCTGTGTGTTAAACTATGAAACAGAGCAGAAATAAGGACTCATTGACCTTTCCTGCAGTAAAATCTTATATGAGGTTGTCTTTCACTGTTTCTTTGATGTATAAGTGCTTCAGAAAATAGCACTGCTCTCTGACTACATTAGTCGGAGAGCTCAGAGAAGGTTTTTGGCATAGATAACTATTGAAGTTTCTTAACTCTTCCTGTCCTGGAAACAATATGAGACTCCTATTTTTGCTATGCTACTAGTGTTCTATATCTTAGCTGTACTATACAAACAATTCATTTTATCATAAGTTTATCTTCACTTCAGATTCCCTTTAATGCTTACATATATACAGGATCTTCTCAAAAAATTAGCATATTGTGATAAAGTTCATTATTTTTTGTAATGTACTGATAAACATTAGACTTTCATATATCTTAGATTCATTACACACAAGTGAAGTAGGTCAAAGCCTTTTATTGTTTTAATATTGATGATTTTGGCATACAGTTCATGAAAACCTAAAATTCCTATCTCAAAAAATTAGCATATCACGAAAAGGTTCTCTAAACGAGCTATTAACCTATACATCTGAATCAACTAATTAACTCTAAACACCTGCAAAAGATTCCTGAGACTTTTAAAACTCCCAGCCTGGTTCATTACTCAAAACCGCAATCATGGGTAAGACTGCCGACCTGACTGCTGTCCAGAAGGCCATCATTGACACCCTCAAGCAAGAGGGTAAGACACAGAAAGAAATTTCTGAACGAATAGGCTGTTCCCAGAGTGCTGTATCAAGGCACCTCAGTGGGAAGTCTGTGGGAAGGAAAAAGTGTGGCAGAAAATACTGCACAACGAGAAGAGGTGACCGGATCCCGAGGAAGATTGTGGAGAAGGACCGATTCCAGACCTCGGGGGACCTGCGGAAGCAGTGGACTGAGTCTGGAGTAGAACCATCCAGAGCCACCGTATACAGGTGTGTGCAAGAAATGGGCTACAGGTGCCACATTCCCCAGGTCAAGCCACTTTTGAACCAGAAACAGCGGCAGAAGCGCCTGACCTGGGCTACAGAGAAGCAGCACTGGACTGTTGCTCAGTGGTCCAAAGTACTTTTTTCAGATGAAAGCAACATTTGTACGTCATTCGGAAATCAAGGTGCCAGAGTCTGGAGAAAGACTGGGGAGAAGGAAATGCCAAAATGCCTGAAGTCCAGTGTTAAGTACAGGTCAGGCGTTTCTGCTGCTGTTTCTGGTTCAAAAGTGGCTTTATCTGGGGAATGCGGCACCTGTAGCCCATTTCTTGTACATGCCTGTACACGGTGGCTCTGGATGTTTCTACTCCAGACTCAGTCCACTGCTTCCACAAGTCCCCAAGGTCTGGAATCGGTCCATCTCTACAATCTTCCTTAGAGTCCGGTCACCTCTTCTCGTTGTGCAGCGTTTTCTGCCACACTTTTTCCTTCCCACAGACTTCCCACAGCACTCTGGGAACAGCCTATTCGTTCAGAAATTTCTTTCTGTGTCTTACCCTCTTGCTTGAGGGTGTCAATGATGGCCTTCTGGACAGCAGTCAGGTCGGCAGTCTTACCCATGATTGCGGTTTTGAGTAATGAACCAGGCTGGAAGTTTTTAAAAGCCTCAGGAATCTTTTACAGGTGTTTAGAGTTAATTAGTTGATTCAGATGATTAGGTTAATAGCTCGTTTAGAGAACCTTTTCATGATATGCTAATTTTTTTAGATAGGAATTTTGGGTTTTCATGAGCTGTATGCCAAAATCATCAATATTAAAACAATAAAATGCTTTAAACTACTTCAGTTGTGTGTAATGAATCTAAAATATATGAAAGTCTAAAGTTTATCAGTACATTACAGAAAATAATGAACTTTATCACAATATGCTAATTTTTTGAGAAGATCCTGTATATACTGTCGTTTTTCTGACTTCTCTCAATACAGGAAAATGACAAATAAACAAAGGAAAAACACAATAACAATTTTATCAAAACCACCGAATTTATGGGGAGACGGAAATAAAAAAGAGAGATAGAGAAAAGTAAAATAAATAAATAGACCCTGTCATCTCCCTGACATTTAAATGATACGTCCACACTCCATGGCGCTATGATTGATGGCCGCTTCGTATTTTATGTCAGGTTCTGCTCCCGGCTGCCAAGCAAACATTCCTGCTTTCAAGTCCCAGCTGAGCTAGTTAGTATTCACCGAGAAGGGAGCCATCCAGCCTGCCGCGCTCATGCCTCGCCAATTCTGAGCCGCCACGCCGCTACGAATACCAAATCAACTTGCGTGGCACTGAGCCGGAGTCTAACAGGCTTTCTCTGGCCGGTGTCCTGGAAATGGAATAGGAGAGCAAGGCAGTGGGTAATGCGTGTGTGTATGTGCATGTGTGTGTATGCATTTGTGTGCGCATGTGTGTGTTTGCATGCGTGTGTGTGCATGTCCGTGCATGCGTGTGTGTGTATATGTGCATGTGGGTGTGTGTTTGTGCATGTGCATGCGTGTGTGTGTGTTCATGTGCATGCATGCGTGTGTGTGCGCATGTGTGTGTATGTGTGTGTCTGCATGCGTGTGTGTGCATGTCCGTGCATGCGTGTGTGTGTATATGTGCATGCGTGTGTGTGTGTGCATATGCATGCGTGTGTGTGTGTGTGTGTGCATGCATGCCTGCGTGTGCGCATGGGTGTGTGTCAAGGGGAGGGCTAGGCTGAAGTGTTATTATGAAAAAGTGAAAGTCTTGGTATACTTATGCTTAAAATGTACCAGACTTGATCTGCATTTTGCGTACCAGCAGTCTCTGGCCCCTTAACCACTTGAGGACCCACCCTTTACCCCCCCTTAAGGGCCAGCGCTGTTTGTTGTGATCTGTGCTGGGTGGGCTCTGCAGCCCCCAGCACAGATCAGGGTGCAGGCAGAGCGATCAGATCGCCCCCCTTTTTCCCCCCTATGGGGATGATGTGCAGGGGGGGTCTGATCGCTCCTGCGTGCAGGCTAGTTGCGGGGGGGGGGCACCTCAAAGCCCCCCTCCGCGGCGACATTCACCCCCCTCCCTCTCCTACCTCTCCCTCCCGGTGAACCGGGCTGCACAGGACGCTATCCGTCCTGTGCAGCCAGTGACAGGACGTCCCCTGTCACATGGAGGCGGTCCCCGGCCGCTGATTGGCCGGGGATCGCCGATCTGCCTTACGGCGCTGCTGCGCAGCAGCGCCGTACAATGTAAACAAAGCGGATTATTTCCGCTTGTGTTTACATTTAGCCTGCGAGCCGCCATCGGCGGCCCGCAGGCTATTCACGGAGCCCCCCGCCGTGATTTGACAGGAAGCAGCCGCTCGCGCGAGCGGCTGCTTCCTGATTAATCAGCTTGCAGCTGGCGACGCAGTACTGCGTCGCTGGTCCTGCAGCTGCCACTTTGCCGACGCACGGTATAAGCGTGCGGTCGGCAAGTGGTTAAAGAGAGTCTGAAGCCTCATAAAATTGCTCTTTTTATTTAACATTTATCTTCTGCACTATCACCATAGCTAAAACGCCACATCCCCGCGGCAGAACGCTGTATTTAAACGCCCCAAATCCCGGGGGCAAAACGCAGCGACTTTCAAAGTCGTGGATCTTACTGCCCGGGGAGCGCTGTAGTTCTGGCTCCATTAGCGTCAATCCCCGCTGATCTCTGCCTCTTCCCCGCCCCTCTCAGTGAAATAAGACTGAAAAGGGCCGGGGATAGGCAGCGATCAGCGGGGATTGTCGCGAGTAGAGGCAGAGCTACAGCCCTAAGCTCTGCCTCTACCAGGAAGTGATCCACACATTTTGCCCAGGGGATTGGGGGGGTTTAATTACAGCGTTCTGCCGCGGGGATGTGGCGTTTTAGCTATGGTGATAGTGCAAAAGATAAATGTTAAATAAAAAGAGCAATTTTATGAGGCTTCAGACTCTCTTTTAGAGCCAGAGACCACTGGTACCAAAAAACGGCGTCTCCTGACGAATTGCCGCACATACCCATCGCTCTAGCTGGTCACGACACTCCCCCATCGCCGCGGGCCCCTCACTCTGCCCTCCCTATGACGACAGAGCACTGTCAGGCGGTCAAGAGCCACTTTCATTGTCCTGTCTGAGACGTGCAGCCACTTCCAGGATGAAGATTTCTACCAAAACGGTCCGGAACTGGTTAAAGGATACCAGAGCTTAAAAGATTAGAAGAAATGGGGGATGCAGGCATATACTGGCAGTTGTCCTGATGGCCACCACTACCTCCATTCTCCTCTTGTACCCTCCTTTTCTAGTTACAGTGGGATGCAAAGGTTTGGGCAACCTTTTAAATCGTCATGATTTTCCTGTACAAATCATTGGTTGTTACGATAACAAATATCAGTTAAATATATAATATAGGAGACGCACACAGTGATATTTGAGAAGTGAAATGAAGTGTATTGGATTTACAGAAAGTGTGCAATAATTGTTTAAACAAAATTAGGCAGGTGCATAAATTTGGGCACCACAAATAGAAAAGAAATCAATATTTAGTAGATCCTCCTTTTGCAGAAATTACAGCTTTTAAAAGCTTCCTGTAGGTTCCAATGAGAATCTGGATTCTGGTTGAAGGTATTTTGGACCATTCCTATTTACAAAACATCTCTAGTTCATTCAGGTTTGATGACTTCCGACTCGAGCATGGACAGCTCTCTCTAACACACACCACAGATTTTCAATTATATTCAGGTCTGGGGACTGAGATGGCCATTCCAGAACGTTGTACTTGTTCCTCTGCATGAATGCCCTTAGTGGATTTTGAGCAGTGTTTAGGGTCGTTGTCTTGTTGAAAGATCCAGCCCCGGCACAGCTTCAGCTTCGTTACTGATTTCTGGACATTGGTCTCCAAAATCTGTTGATACTAAGTGGAATACATGCGTCCCTCAACTTTGACAAGATTCCCAGTCCCTGCACTGGCCACACAGCCCCACAGCATGATGGAACCACCACCATATTTGATTGTAGGTAGCAGGTGTTTTTTTTAGAATGCTATGTTGTTTTTCTTCCATGCATAACACCCCTTGTTATGCCCAAATAACTTAATTTTAGCTTCATCAGTCCATAGCAACTTATTCCAAAATGAAGCTGGCTTGTCCAAATATGCTTTAGCATACCTCAAGCGGCTCTGTTTGTGCTGTGGACGGAGAAAAGGCTTCCTCTGCATCACTCTCGCATACAGCATCTCCTTGTGTAAAGTGCGGCGAATGGTTGAACGATTAACGATGCACAGTGACTCAATTTGCAGCAAGATGATGTTGACAGTGCTATTCTGTGTGTTAACTCTGACTGTTCTCATCATTCAAGATTTTTCTTGGTCTGCCACTTCGAGCCTTAACGTGAACTGAGCCTGTGGTCTTCCATTTCCTCAATATGTTCCTAACTGTGGAAGCAGACAGCTGAAATCTCTGAGACAGCTTTCTATATCCTTCCCCTAAACCATGATGGTGAACAATCTTTGTCTTCGGGTCATTTGAGAGTTGTTTTGAAACCACCATGTTGCTACTCTTCAGAGAAAATTAAGAGGTGGGAAACTTACAATTGACCCCCTTAAATACTCTTTCTCGTAACTGGATTCACCTGTGTATGTAGGTCAGGGGTTACTGAGCTTACCAAGCCAATTTGAGTTCCAATAATTAGTTCTAAAGGTTTTGGAATCAATAAAATGACAACAGTGCCAAATTTATGCACCTGCCTAATTTTATTTAAACAATTATTGCGCACTTTCTGTAAATCCAATAAACTTCATTTCACTTCTCAAATATCACTGTGTGTGTCTCCTATATCAGTGTTTCTCAACATTTTTTGGGTATGTACCCCTTTTAAAACCCTGGACTCACCAAGTACCCCCTAGCATAGTAAACAATATCACACGTACCCCTTGACAAATATATATTTAATCGTAGTACATTATAATTGGTTCTAAACAATTTCCAAGCATTTACTATTGCTTTTAATTAGCTAAAATACTAATTTAGTGCTGTTTAAATAAGATTTATCATTTTCTAATACTCTAAATGTGTTATTTTTGGTTAAGTATATCAAGCCCGAGTACCCCCTAGAACCATCAGAAGTACCCCCTGGGGTACGCGTACCACACGTTGAGAACCTATGTCCTATATGATATATTTAACTGACATTTTTTATCTTAACAACCAACGATTTATACAGGAAAATCATGACGATTAACAAGGTTGCCCAAACTTTTGCATTCCACTGTATAACTAGGAAGTACATCTATATATACATACATATATATATATATATATATATATATATATATATATATATATATATATATATATATATATATATATATACATATATATATATATATATATATATATATTATAACCCACAAATGATATGGTTTGTAACCTAATTTCTATTAAATTTGCATGAAATAAAGGTTAATGATATTCAGTATTATTCCTGTTTATATTTTTTTATAGCTCTCGAGTACAATTTGCAATGATCAATCAATCTGGAATAAGAATTTGTTTTTGTGTCGCGCATTTGCATGCAGTATTGTGCGCTTGACTGGGGTGCGCAATCTACCAGCGACTCGCCATAGATTTTAATGTCACGCTGTCTCCTAATGGAGGAATTAGGCTGAACGCTGTACCATTTCCTTGACTCGAATTTAACAAGAATTCCACTCAAGGGTTTTGGATGGAGGGTGAGGGAATTAGCATATAAAAAGCAATGGAACATAAACACAAAAACTGCAGCTCTTTGAGGTATTGCCAACATTCTTTGCTATTAAAATAAAAAAAAATTAAAAAAAATTTAAAAATGGTCTTTATTTTATCTGGCTGAAGATATAACAAAAAAAATTTAAGAATATAAAAAAAAAAACATTTACATCCGTGAATGATTAACAAAACAATTTGCACTAATTTGATTTTGTAGAAAAACGCTGTTTCGCTTTGTGGGAAAGAAAGAAAAATGCGTAGTTTGGTTTAGCAGGAAGCAAGGAAATGTAACCATTTTAAAAGGACTTTTTTGCCCTGTAATCTTTTTGTCAGAGATTTTTCACAGTAGATTTTCTTTCATCTTACCTACAAAACACCACTGCAGCACTTTCGCAAGTGAAAAAGTGCTACAACATAGTAAGAAAGTTATATAAAGAATAAAGAGTACCTGTTCCCTTGGAATAAGCAGTAAGGGCTAGTTCACATTGCGTTTCGCTCATGTTAGTGTTCGCGTTGGGGTTTTTTTGTTGCAATTTTTTTTTTGATTCCCAGCGCTTGGGTGGGCATTCCGTTTTTGTGAAAAGCGCTTTTCCCAAGCGTTATTTTTATGCACTCCCTGACGCAAGTCAGGAAGTGAACTCTTTGACCCGGAAAATAATAAATACAATGTATTTATTCCTTAAACGCCAATGCAATCGCCCCACAAAGCAATTTTGTGAGTGTTTAGCGCTCTTCCTATACCTTCCATTATAGCAAAATCACCCCAAAAATGGTCCAGATACGCACAACGCACAAACTGCGCTGATATGAACCTTCTCATAGAAATTCATTGCACAAGCATTTTGGGGGCGATTTAAAAATCACCTGAGCTTGAAAAAAGGCCGAAAATGCCTTTAGTGTAATCAAGCCCTAAGGGCTCGTTGGAGAATCAGGCAGGAAGTTTGTGCAGGGGGTGTGTGACAGTTAGGGTTAGGCATCAGGGGGAGGGTTCTGTGTGAGAGTAGGCCTAGGTTAAGACATAGTAAAATATCGGTATTTAATACAAATGTCTTACACTTTAATAGTAAAAATCGGGATTGCTGGGCACCCAAATTTCCATGCGCCTTTTTTGATGTATGCCTCGGGGCAGGGACGTAACTAGAAATCACTGGGCCCCCCTGCAAAACTTTGAATAGGGCCCCCTAGCTGTCGTTACTGGAGGGGGGGGGGGAGTGTTGATGGTAGCCTGAGGTAAGGGAAGGGGGACTCGGTCCCCCATCCCCGCTGCTGTTTGTGCCTGATTCTCCCTCTTCCTGTGCTGTGCTCCCTCCTGCCCCTAAAAATGGCCCTGGAGGGCCCCAGCAAGGGCCCCTCCCTCAGCTTTTCCCCCTAAGGGCGCCCCTGCAGCTGCATCCCTTGCAGGGGCTATTGTTATGCCCCTGCCTCAGGGTGTGCCCTTTCAACAATCTGGTCAGCTGCTATTTTGTTGTCCACTGTAGCTGATAACAAGACACCTCCTTCTTGTCATCTCCCCTCCCCTTTCCATAGGGCAGAACGTGTTGCTTCGCAGGAAGCCTAGCAGCATATCTGTATAAAGTTCATGGGTAAAGGATCACCTGAAATTATCAGGAAAGAATCGTTTTGAGTGACACGTCATTAAAAAGGTGCACACAGCTTTACTTACTGGCTTGGCTGAATAAACACTTGGCAAACTCACACAGATGTAATTTTGCAAGGAAATGCTAAAAGGAAGGTGAAGACTTGCTAAAAACCTCAGGGTTTGCTAAAAAGACACAAGAGACAATACGAGGAAAGAGCAGAGAGTGCTGTCACCAGCAATAATGTCAGGCAATATTCAGGACAACATTATCAGCTTTACAGTAGGGAAAAAGTAGTGATTAAACACCACTGTCAATAAGACAACCCTATTGGTACAGAGTCAGATGCTATATACCTGCTAATATATAAATGTTTAGTTTAAAAAGGCAGTACGCTATAAGTATTGCTTATGCAGTGAAATCCATCATATGACTAATCAGTCAGATACTACGGGGGTCTTTGCTGATCCCCCTCCACTCTATCACAGTGTGTGTGAGTGGGGTGTAGCTATCCCATAGATCGACTGAGATAAACACTGCAAAGGGTGGTATGGACCAGAGTGGACAGCTTGCTCTTTTAAGTGTGGCCATTGTAAGGCTTGCAAATATATGCCCACTATGAAGCAATTTACAGTACCCTCTAATGGCAGAACCTTTAATATACTATCCTTTATCAATTGTGAAAGTAGGGGAGTCATATATGGGGCCAAGTGCCCCTGTAATTTATGGTATGTAGGAAAGACGACCAGACAATTGAAGGACCGGGTGCTCGAACATGTGGGGGACATAAAGCACAGAAGGGATACATCCATTGCAAGACATATGAATGAGTCTCACTCCCCTAGACGTTTTGACATACAGTTTTGGGGGATACAGACATGGAAAAGGGACTTCAGAGGGGGCAACTTCGATCAGAAGTTGACACAGATTGAGTCCCAGTGGATTTTTCGTTTAGATACGATCTCACCAAAGGGACTGAATGAGGATTTCAATCTTGCCTGTTTCCTATAAAGTTTGATTGTGGACGAAGGTACCCATGCTATTATTTAGATACTGGTACTATTTATTGAAGGGTATATGGATAGTTCCCTCACCCACTTGGAGAATAGTTTCCACAACTGGAATTCCCTGCTTTCCTCTCCCTATCCTTTGGACTATATTTCCCTTGGACTAGAGCGTAATGTTGCTATAGAGGGGACAATTTTGCCCTCCTGTGTGGCCCTACCCTTATAGTGGTTACCTACTGTATGCATCCTCCTGCGTACACGCTTATGCATATAGTCCTCCTGGATGGCTGAGCATCCCGTATTTGGTACATCTCTATTAGGAGATGTATGCATATACAGATCACCATGACGACGGGGGCGGAACCTGATGAGGAGGAGAGGCGTGTGATCGCCTCTCCTCGTCCTCCGTCATTAGACTCAGCACACTCAGGGAATGGGCGGCGCTGTGGATGACGTTCTTGTCCACGCGCTGTATGCACCTTGGAGCGCGGAAGTGGCGCAGACGCCCTTGGTACGCACACTCCACCCCTTTCCCCGCTGGTGGAACGCATCACCGCGTCCACCGCACGGATGGGTGAAACAGAGGCCCCATACAGGCCCCACAACCAAGTGCACCCCGAGGGGAGGTAAGCGTGAATGGGGACATTGGTCCCCGACGTACAGTATACCTCAAATATGTTACATTTAGGATTGGCAATCCTCCGAGGACTATGGGCGTGGCCTAAGGGACGAGTCCCTCCTCTTCCTGCCTCCTCAGTATATATTCAGTCGCCGAACACGGCGCACCCAGCTCTGACTTGGGCTGTTACTATGGGGGGCAATTTCTGATTTTATCTGGGGTGATGTGTATTATGTATAGCACTATGTAACATATGTATAGCACTCTCTGAGGAAGCCTTTGTGGTGAAATGTGATCTCATTAGGGTCTTTATGTACAGCACGATGCACACTTTCTAGCACTTGTAAATAGCCCCCCCCCCCCCGTATACAAGGGTGGTACCTAGGATCAGTACTCTTGAGGGGTTAGCTGGGGTGAACTACAGTCTCACAGCAAGCTGTCCACTCTGGTCCATACCACCCTTTGCAGTGTTTATCTCAGTCGATCTATGGGATAGCTACACCCCACTCACACACACTGTGAT
Organism: Hyperolius riggenbachi; assembly: GCF_040937935.1. Taxonomy (NCBI): domain Eukaryota; kingdom Metazoa; phylum Chordata; class Amphibia; order Anura; family Hyperoliidae; genus Hyperolius; species Hyperolius riggenbachi. The sequence goes on along the minus strand of NC_090653.1, from coordinate 62,053,806 downwards.
AGAGTGGAGGGGGATCAGCAAAGACCCCCGTAGTATCTGACTGATTAGTCATATGATGGATTTCACTGCATAAGCAATACTTATAGCGTACTGCCTTTTTAAACTAAACATTTATATATTAGCAGGTATATAGCACCTGACTCTGTACCAATAGGGTTGTCTTATTGACAGTGGTGTTTGATACTTTTTCCCTGGTACATTTTTTGATTCGGTTTGTGTCTGAAAAAGTAGTGATTACAATACAGGCAAAAACAGGGAAAACTGTCATTCCGTGCAGCTGAAAAGTCACGGTAGGAAGTTAGGAACCAGAAAAGGATTCAGACTAAATGGGGCCCTGGGCAAGATAGCACTTTTCCCCAACGCCAGTGGGGTAGCAATAGGGGTGCTGAGGTTGCAACCCCACTGGGGCCCTTGGGCCAGAAGGGCCCCGTAGGCCCCTCCTTCAATGGCAATATTAGCTGTTTATTGGTCCTGTGCTGGTAATGAGGACTTCTATAGATACTTTGAATAGCAGTAATCAGGGCCGGCCCTAGACTATTTGCCGCCTGAGGCAAAAAAAAAATTTCCGACGCCACCCCCCCCCCCCCCGGTGGGGGGCGCGCTCTGGGGGGCCGCCGAGCTGGAGGGGTAGCTGGCAGGACGGGGGTATTGGGCCTACCCCCCCCCTCCCTCGCCTGGGTCCCCCGTGCTCCGCTCCCCTCCAGCCTTAAATACAAGCAGCCGCTATGTGTAAGAGGCACGGGCGGGTAGGACTCACCTCTTCCTCGTTCCTCGTTCCAAGCGTGCGCTCCACTGACGTCACTTCCTGCAACGCTGCAGGAAGTGACGTCAGTGGAGCGCACGCTGGCCTGGAACGAGGAAGAGGTGAGTAATCCCCGCCCGTGCCTCTTACACATAGCGGCTGCTTGTATTTAAGGCTGGAGGGGAGCGGAGCACGGGGGACCCAGGCGAGGGAGGGGGGGGTCCGACCCCCCTCCCCGCCGCTAGGCCCAATACCCCCGTCCTGCCAGCTACCCCTCCAGCTCGGCGGCCGGCTCCCTGCACCCACGGACGGGCGGGTGCCGCCCCTGGAATTTTGCCGCCTGAGGCAAAAGTTTCACCCCGCCTCATGAGCGGGCCGGCCCTAGCAGTAATCATTAACAAACTGTTACAAATCCCCTTCTTGCACCTCTGACACTGGATGTCCTTGGCAGGTTTTGGTTCACCATATGATGAATTGTTATGCATAGAGTGCTTGGGGGGCCCAATGTAAAACATGCGTTGGGGCCCAACGGTCCTTAGCTATGCCACTGCCCAGCACTGATAGTCACCTGGCATGTTTAGTTAGATTTGATGGGGGCTAGCATCCACCAGGCCCCCTGGTCTCTCCCCAGTCTCTAGGCAGCTGCCTAACATTGCCTTGTGGATGATCCTGCTCTAGTAGGAACAGCTTCAGAAACTGTCCCTGCACCAGCCCTGAATCCTGCCACCTGGACGTTACTCCTGTCTTCCGGGCCATGCAGCCCCCTCCCCCATAATAAAAACACTGGAGTTGAATGTCAGGACCTGCTCACCCTTCTGCAACGCAAGTAGCATAATGCACATTGCCATAGCAGCACTGGTGTTATTCATATACCTCGGGTCTCTGTAATTGCACAACACACAGTAATCTGCTGCTGTTAGCACCACAAATATTGCCATGTGCTGTGTATGTAAGGCAAAATATACAGCACTATAAGAATCAACGCCCTTATTTGTTTAAGAAGAGATGTTATAAGATATGCCTAGTACACACCATACAATTTTCTGTTAGATTATCAGTAGCGCGTGTGTACGCAGCGGGAGGGTCCTTGGAGGCCGTAGTGTGTGTGTATGCACCTTAAAGTACTGGTAGAGACTGGTCATTATCTCTGGTGCATTGTCTTCTGGTTGTCTCCTGCTGAGTAGAACAATGCCTACTTGCTAGCAGTGGTGCTCAGCAGAGCTCGAATATTCGAGTAGCTCGAATATTCGAGCTCTTTTTCAGCTATTCGAGCTCGGTATTCGAGCTCCGAATAGCTGGAGCTATTCGAATGGGCTATCCGAGTACACTCGAATAGCCCATTCACTATTCGAGCTATTCGAGCAACCCGGCGCTATTCGAGCTCGGTACCGAGCTCGAATAGCGTCATAGCCCAGATTGATGTCCTTAGAGCCAATCAGAGGGCTCCCAGGCCCTCTGACGGCAGCCAATCACAGAGGGGGACCCTGGCCAGCCCCTACCCTATAAATAGCGGCCGCCATGTTCCGTTTCTCCATGCTTGCCTGAGACTTGTACAGAGAGAGAGTTGCTCCTTTGTGCTTTGGCTTAGCAAGTGCTCTATTGTGATCATTTACCTAGTGTTTTTGCTCACCTACACCTGCCATATACACCTATATTGTTGTTAGTTAGATAGACATTGTATTTTAGTTAGTAGCTTGTGTGTTACATTAGAGACAGGCAGCTGCTGCAAGCTTACAGGTTTAGGCCTCAGGGGGGCCTTGCCTCTGTGGGCAGCTGTCCTCTGTTTATTTCTCTCATCTATACCAGTATTTCTGCTGTCCTTTACTAATAGTATTGTAGTTATACTGTACTAGGAGTAGGACACTCACTGACTGTCACTGTTTATAGGCTACTAGCTAGCTCCTGCGTGTGTGCACTCACTCACTGTCTGTGTGTACACACACTCTATTTCCTTCTGATTACTGATAGATTATTGTTATTTAGTTGTACTTACTTACTACTTACTCTTACTGTACCCGTAGGGACACTCACTGTCACTGTTCATATAGGCTACTAGCTCCTGCGTGTGCGCACTGCACTCACTGTCTGAGTGTACACACACAACACACACTCTATTTCCTTCTGATCGCTGATTGATTATCGTAATTAGTTAGTTGTACTTACTGTTACTACTTACTCTTACTGTACTAGGAGTCTAGGACACTCAGTCACTGTCCATAGGCTACTAGCTCCTGCGTGCGTGCACTCACTGTCTGAGTGTACACACACCCACACTCCATTTCCTTCTGATCGCTGATTGATTATCGTAATTAGTTAGTTCTACTTACTGTTACTACTTACTCTTACTGTACTAGGAGTCTAGGACACTCAGTCACTGTGTTCATAGGCTACTAGCTCCTGCGTGCGTGCACTCACTGTCTGAGTGTACACACACCCACACTCCATTTCCTTCTGATCGCTGATTGATTATCGTAATTAGTTAGTTGTACTTACTGTTAATACTTACTCTTACTGTACTAGGAGTCTAGGACACTCAGTCACTGTCCATAGGCTACTAGCTCCTGCGTGCGGTCACTCACTGTCTGAGTGTACACACACCACCCACACTCTATTTCCTTCTGATCGCTGATTGATTATTGTAATTAGTTAGTTCTACTTACTGTTACTACTTACTCTTACTGTACTAGGAGTCTAGGACACTCAGTCACTGTGTTCATAGGCTTCTAGCTCCTGCGTGCGTGCACTCACTGTCTGAGTGTACACACACCCACACTCCATTTCCTTCTGATCGCTGATTGATTATTGTAATTAGTTAGTTCTACTTACTGTTACTACTTACTCTTACTGTACTAGGAGTCTAGGACACTCAGTCACTGTGTTCATAGGCTACTAGCTCCTGCGTGCGTGCACTCACTGTCTGAGTGTACACACACCCACACTCCATTTCCTTCTGATCGCTGATTGATTATTGTAATTAGTTAGTTCTACTTACTGTTACTACTTACTCTTACTGTACTAGGAGTCTAGGACACTCAGTCACTGTGTTCATAGGCTACTAGCTCCTGCGTGCGGTCACTCACTGTCTGAGTGTACACACACCACCCACACTCTATTTCCTTCTGATCGCTGATTGATTATTGTAATTAGTTAGTTCTACTTACTGTTACTACTTACTCTTACTGTACTAGGAGTCTAGGACACTCAGTCACTGTGTTCATAGGCTACTAGCTCCTGCGTGCGTGCACTCACTGTCTGAGTGTACACACACCCACACTCCATTTCCTTCTGATCGCTGATTGATTATTGTAATTAGTTAGTTCTACTTACTGTTACTACTTACTCTTACTGTACTAGGAGTCTAGGACACTCAGTCACTGTCCATAGGCTACTAGCTCCTGCGTGCGGTCACTCACTGTCTGAGTGTACACACACCACCCACACTCTATTTCCTTCTGATCGCTGATTGATTATTGTAATTAGTTAGTTCTACTTACTGTTACTACTTACTCTTACTGTACTAGGAGTCTAGGACACTCAGTCACTGTGTTCATAGGCTTCTAGCTCCTGCGTGCGTGCACTCACTGTCTGAGTGTACACACACCCACACTCCATTTCCTTCTGATCGCTGATTGATTATTGTAATTAGTTAGTTCTACTTACTGTTACTACTTACTCTTACTGTACTAGGCGTCTAGGACACTCAGTCACTGTGTTCATAGGCTACTAGCTCCTGCGTGCGTGCACTCACTGTCTGAGTGTACACACACCCACACTCTATTTCCTTCTGATCGCTGATTGATTATCGTAATTAGTTAGTTCTACTTACTGTTACTACTTACTCTTACTGTACTAGGAGTCTAGGACACTCAGTCACTGTCCATAGGCTACTAGCTCCTGCGTGCGTGCACTCACTGTCTGAGTGTACACACACTAAATTTACTTGTGATTACTACTGATTATTGTAACTGCTAGTTGTACTTCCTGACTGTTACTACTTACTTACTGTACTAGGGGACACTCACTCAGTCACCTCACCAACCAACCCACTCCATTAAAGTACCCCACTTTTCAGCCGCCCTTTTACAAAACTTTTGTCTATACGCCCAAAACATTTAAGATGTCTGGAAGTGGCAGCCAGCGCGGTTTGGGCAAGGGGAAGGGCAGCAAGGGAATCAGGAGGAGAGGGAGCAGCATTGTGGCAAGCCGCGGCCGCGGGCGCGCCACCATGCACAGTTCCGCAGCAGCAGCAGCAGCGTCAGTGGCTAACATTCCTCCCATAGCCACTGGCCGTGGACGCCTTGGGCGCCGCCCAGCAGGAGCATCTGCAACTCACGCTGCAGAGACACAGCAGCAGCAGCGTGTAGCACCTGCTCCCATTTTCCTCCAGCCGGGTCGGAAACGTCCCATTGAGGAAAAGGATGCAGACACTGTGGTGCAACTCATGACGGAGGATGAGCAGCCCGCCATCAGCTCTGCATCCGAGGCCTCCACCCTCACCACCACCACCACCACCACCCCTGTTCGCAGCAGCCGCCCAGCAGGGTCTGGGGAGGAGGCCAGTTCACCGTCACTCGCCGACCTGTCATTCAGCAGTCTTTTGACCCCAGGCATCATGAGTAAATTGTCTGCTGTTGTTGGCGATCTTGAGGAGGAGATGCTGATGGGCACTTTGGGGGATGAGGGATTGGACAGCAAGACTGTGGCGACAGTCAAGCAGCCCATCCATGCATCAGGAGAGGAGTTTGGGGGGTCCTCATCCCAGCAGGACATGTTTCAGGAGGGGGAGGATGATGATGACCCGGTGACAGACAGAGACTGGGTGCCACCACCTCCAGGGGATGTCATCCTCAGCAGCTCTGAGGAGGAGGAGGAGGATGCTCTTGTGGGCCTTGCAAGGAGGCGCATCATTGCAAGCATTGGCAGCAGCAGTAGGCAGGTCCCACAGCCTGCTGGTGTCTCAGGCTCAGCAGCAGCAGCAGCAGCATCTGCCAGTACCACCACCAGCCGCACCCAAGCCCCCCCCCCCAACCACCACAGGGAGACAGGCAGCAGCGCTTCCATGCCGTAGGGGGATGTTTAAGTCACCAATCTGGCGATATTTCACCATGCCCACTGTGTACAGCAAGTACGCCACTTGCAACCACTGTCAGCGGAAGTTGAGCAGAGGTGCAGACCCCTTAAAGTTCTGCACCAGCTCGCTCATCAACCACCTTGCGGCTAAACATTTCCACCAGCATGAGGAGTTCCAGAGGCTGAAGGCATCTGGTGCTGGCAGTGGCACCACACCCATCACTGCACAGCCTTCAGCAGCAGCAGCAGCAACAGCAGCCACCCGCCCTCCTGCTCCTCCAGCAGCACCAGCAGGAGTGCGGAAACGCACTGCTCCTCCCCCCTCTGCAACTCCTGCCGCCGACACTGAGGCCTGTTCTGGCAGCCAGTCCTCAGTGGCCTCCTCTGCTGTGTCTGCTGATTCCCGTGTCAGCAAAAGGCCACGCCAGAGCCTTTTGAGCGAGTCCTTCCAGGGGGTGGTTAGGGCTCTGCCTCCCAGCAGCCGTCGCGTGCGGCAGCTGAACGGCTTGCTGGCACGGGCCATGTGCTCCCAACTCCTGCCGTACACGCTCGTGCAGGAGGGGAGCGACATTCGTGCGCTGCTTGCTTGCGCAGCCCCAGACTGGCAGCTCCCCAGCAGACACTTCTTTGCCCGCAAGGCCATTCCTGCACTGCACCGCTTTGTGATGGCCAATGTGGAGCGAGGGCTGGAGCACGCGGTTGGTGAAAGGGTCCACGTCACCATGGACTCCTGGAGCAGCCGCTTCGGGACAGGCCGCTACCTGTCCTTCACTGTCCACTGGGTCAGCTTGGTGGAAGGGGGTGAGGATGGGAGAGCAGCAGCGGGCACAGCAGCAGCAGCAACACAGTGGGTGGTGCCACCCCGCAGGGTCAGGGGAACTGCAGCAGGTTCCTCCGATCCTCTGCCATCCTCCGGCACACCTGGCCAAACCCCCCGCCTCAGCAGCAGCGTGAAGGCCCGCCACTGCCAAGCGCTGCTGCACTTGGTCAGCCTTGGGAAGACCAAGCTGACGGCAACCCATGTGTTGGCCAAACTCCAGGAGCAGGAGAGGATTTGGCTGACCCCCAGAGGCCTCAGAGTCGGAGAGGTGGTGGCCGACAATGGGGCCAATCTGGTTGCCGCAATAGACAGGGGAAACCTGACCCACATCCCCTGTCTTGCCCACGTGCTGAACCTGGTGGTGCAGAAGTTCCTGCGCACCTACCAGGGGATGGGCGAACTGCTGGAAACGGCAAGGAATGTTGTGCGTCACTTCCGGCGCTCGGCTGCAGCCTGTGCGAGCCTGGAAGACGTGCAAAAGGAGCTGGATCTGCCACGCCATCGGCTGATCCTTGACGTTCCGACTCGCTGGAACTCCACCCTGGCGATGTTGGAGCGTCTGGTTGAACAGAGGCACGCTGTCAAACAGTACCTTGCCCTGGCCACTGTTTCCGCAGCTCAGAGAAGGGACAAGACCAGCAACATCCCGTCCATCGTCCCCGATGATGACTGGAGGCACATGCAGCAGGTGTGCTTTGTGCTGGCTCCCTTCCTGCAGGCCACAAACATGGTGAGCAGGGACCATGCTATGGTCTGCGAGTGGGTGCCCCTGGTTTCTCTGCTGAACAGGGCCCTCGATGCTTTGCTGGAACAGGGAGCGGCAGCCTTGGACCAGCAGGAGCGGCAACCAGCTGCGCAGTCCACCTCTGAGGGGGAGGAGGAGGAGGACTTGGTGGAGGTCCCTGACCTGGCTGCTGATGAGGGGGATCAGCACAGCGCAGCTGAGTTGGTGCGGGGGTGGAGAGAGGATGAGGCGGCAGAGGAGGAGGATGAGGACAGCACTGACGTCGATGTGCCAGCAGACGTGGCCCGCCTCTTCCCAATGGCAGCGCACATGCTGATGTGCCTGCGCAGGGACCCCAGGGTGATCCAGATGAAGCAGAGGGAGGAGATCTGGATCAGCATGATGTTGGACCCACGCCTCAAGGGGAAGTTGAGCCAGTTCCTGCCGCCTGCAGGAGGAGACCCAGCGCAACAAATAAGGAGCTTGCAGCAGGCCCTTGTTGAGCGCTTGGAGGAAGCCTTCCCCCAGCCTTCCACCCCCACTGTCCAGCAGCCAGCACAGAGGCAGCAGCAGGTGCCTGCATCCAGCAGCAGCAAGCGCCCCACAGACCTGCTGTCTCTCAGCCACGAGCTCTACAGGACTGTAGAGGCTCCGGCAGCAGTGACTAGAGAGGAGATGCATGCAGCAGCATCCTCCTCCGGTCACAGCCAGCGCCTGACCCGCATGGTGGCTGACTACATGGGGTCGTACAGCGGGCTTGACAGCGATGCCCCTGTTGATCCCATGGAGTATTGGGTCAAGCGCATGGAGATCTGGAGCGAGCTGGCGCAGTACGCCCTGGAAGTGCTGTCCTGCCCCCCTTCCAGCGTGCTGTCCGAGCGCTGCTTCAGTGCAGCTGGTGGCGTGGTCACCGAGAAACGCTCACGTCTGTCTCACAAGTCTGTGGACAGACTGACGTTTCTCAAGATGAACCAGGCGTGGGTGGAAGGCGAGTTCCTGGCCCCTGTTGTCGGCGAGAGGGGGACATGAACTGGCTGCCGGAACCATCGTTAATGTGCCTTACCACCCTTTACCACCTCCTGGCTCCTGCTCACTAAGCCAGCCTGGTTCACTTTGACTATTACGTCGCCTGCAGCCACACATTTTACACCTACAGTGGGCTGCTGTGTACTGCCCTTCTGCTGTCTGTCTGTGTTTCCCACTGCCAGGGTACACAGAATTACCTTCTTCTGCTGCCACTCTGCCACCAGCTATTACGTCAAACAATAGCTATATTGGTTGTAAAACCAAAAACCAAAAAACCATTAAAAAAAAAAAAAGGTTTAATTTTTCTGAGGTGCCCGGGTTGAAAACTGTGTTGTCCCAGTTGTGTATTGGACACAATGTGGGCTGCACGACCGCTGTCTGGGACCTCCTGTTGTGTTTATTTACAGCCCTGGTATCACCGCTAGGTACCAGGGCTATTATGTCACGCTGCCTACCTGCTGCCACACTCACACTGCTCCTCCATACCTCCTCCTGCTGCTGCTGCTGCTGTCTGTCTGTGTTTCCCACTGCCAGGGTACACAGATGATTTACCTTCTGCTGCCACTCTGCCACCAGCTATTACGTCAAACAATAGCTGCTCGCCTACTCCTCCATTCCTCCTCCTGCTGCTGCTGTCTGTCTGTGTTTCCCACTGCCAGGGTACACAGAATTACCTTCTTCTGCTGCCACTCTGCCACCAGCTATTACGTCAAACAATAGCTATATTGGTTGTAAAACCAAAAACCAAAAAACCATTAAAAAAAAAAGGGTTTAATTTTTCTGAGGTGCCCGGGTTGAAAACTGTGTTGTCCCAGTTGTGTATTGGACACAATGTGGGCTGCACGACCGCTGTCTGGGACCTCCTGTTGTGTTTATTTACAGCCCTGGTATCACCGCTAGGTACCAGGGCTATTACGTCACGCTGCCTACCTGCTGCCACACTCACACTGCTCCTCCATACCTCCTCCTGCTGCTGCTGCTGCTGTCTGTCTGTGTTTCCCACTGCCAGGGTACACAGATGATTTACCTTCTGCTGCCACTCTGCCACCAGCTATTACGTCAAACAATAGCTGCTCGCCTACTCCTCCATTCCTCCTCCTGCTGCTGCTGTCTGTCTGTGTTTCCCACTGCCAGGGTACACAGAATTACCTTCTTCTGCTGCCACTCTGCCACCAGCTATTACGTCAAACAATAGCTATATTGGTTGTAAAACCAAAAACCAAAAAACCATTAAAAAAAAAAAAGGTTTAATTTTTCTGAGGTGCCCGGGTTGAAAACTGTGTTGTCCCAGTTGTGTATTGGACACAATGTGGGCTGCACGACCGCTGTCTGGGACCTCCTGTTGTGTTTATTTACAGCCCTGGTATCACCGCTAGGTACCAGGGCTATTATGTCACGCTGCCTACCTGCTGCCACACTCACACTGCTCCTCCATACCTCCTCCTGCTGCTGCTGCTGCTGTCTGTCTGTGTTTCCCACTGCCAGGGTACACAGATGATTTACCTTCTGCTGCCACTCTGCCACCAGCTATTACGTCAAACAATAGCTGCTCGCCTACTCCTCCATTCCTCCTCCTGCTGCTGCTGTCTGTCTGTGTTTCCCACTGCCAGGGTACACAGAATTACCTTCTTCTGCTGCCACTCTGCCACCAGCTATTACGTCAAACAATAGCTATATTGGTTGTAAAACCAAAAACCAAAAAACCATTAAAAAAAAAAAAAGGTTTAATTTTTCTGAGGTGCCCGGGTTGAAAACTGTGTTGTCCCAGTTGTGTATTGGACACAATGTGGGCTGCACGACCGCTGTCTGGGACCTCCTGTTGTGTTTATTTACGCCCTGGTATCACCGCTAGGTACCAGGGCTATTATGTCACGCTGCCTACCTGCTGCCACACTCACACTGCTCCTCCATACCTCCTCCTGCTGCTGCTGTCTGTCTGTGTTTCCCACTGCCAGGGTACACTACACAGATGATTTACCTTCTGCTGCCACTCTGCCACCAGCTATTACGTCAAACAATAGCTATATTGGTTGCAAAACCAAAACCAAACAAACCATTAAAAAAAAAAAAAAAGGTTTAATTTTTCTGAGGTGCCCGGGTTGAAAACTGTGTTGTCCCAGTTGTGTATTGGACACAATGTGGGCTGCACGACCGCTGTCTGGGACCTCCTGTTGTGTTTATTTACAGCCCTGGTATCACCGCTAGGTACCAGGGCTATTATGTCACGGCGAGCTGCCTGCCTCATTGACTGCCTGCTGCCACACACTCATCCTCCTCCTCCTGCTGCTGAATTTACCTCCTGCTGTCTTTGTGTTTCCACTGCCAGGGAGTACATACAATGGCGCTTCCAACATGCGTGCGCCCACCAGCTATTTGTTACGCTCAAAAATAGCTGCATTTCTTTAAAAAAAAAATTGAAAAGAGAAATACGTGAAGATGATGAAGAAGAAGATGAAAAAGAAGAAGAAGATAAAGAAGAAGAAGATGAAGAAGATGAAGAAGAAGATGAAGAAGAAGAAGATGAAGAAGATGATGAAGAAGAAGATGAAAAAGAAGATGAAGAAGAAGAAGATGAAGAAGAAGAAGATGAAGAAGAAGAAGAAGAAGAAGAAGATGAAGAAGATGAAGAAGAAGATGAAGAAGAAGAAGATGAAGAAGATGATGAAGAAGAAGATGAAAAAGAAGATGAAGAAGAAGAAGATGAAGAAGAAGAAGATGAAGAAGAAGAAGAAGAAGAAGAAGATGAAGAAGAAGAAGAAGAAGAAGAAGATGAAGAAGAAGAAGATGAAGAAGAAGAAGATGAAGAAGAAGAAGAAGAAGATGAAGAAGAAGAAGATGAAGAAGATGAAGAAGAAGAAGAAGATGAAGATGAAGAAGAAGATGAAGAAGATGAAGAAGAAGATGATGAAGAAGAAGAAGAAGAAGATGATGAAGAAGAAGATGAAGAAGATGAAGAAGAAGATGATGAAGAAGAAGAAGAAGAAGATGATGAAAAAGAAGAAGAAGAAGATGAAGAAGAAGAAGAAGAAGATGATGAAGAAGAAGAAGAAGAAGATGATGAAGAAGAAGAAGAAGAAGATGAAGAAGAAGAAGAAGAAGAAGATATAGAAGAAGAAGATCTAGAAGAAGAAGAAGAAAGATAAAGAAGAAGAAGAACAAGTATATACAGTAACACTACTGAACAAAATTTAGGACACAACTTCTCTTTCCACATTTTTTTTTAAAGGAACATCCCCACATAATCACTTGCTGTTGTTACTTGGAAAAAAAGATGTTTCTTGCATCATTCACCCTCAAAACAAGTGTTGGAAGCTATTTAAGGCCAATTCGAATAATCAGCTCGAATAGTGAGCTCGAATACCGACTCGAATAGTGAGCTCGAAGTCCGAGGTCGAATCGAATAGTAAAAATTATTCGACTCGAATATTCGACTGACCTCGAATAATTTACTATTCGAATTCGACCAAACTCGAATTTTAAAAAGGGGTATTTGAGCATCACTACTTGCTAGGCAGATAGATGGTTAGATAGATCATTTCCAACATGTTGAAAATTATCTATCAGGCAGGTAAGTCTAAATGTCCGTACACACGCCGGACTGGAGGCAACGACGGGTCCGTCGTCACCTCCCGCTGGGTGGGCGTTCCAGCGACAGTCCGGCGTGTGTACAGTCTGTCGGCGGACTGATACGGCTGTTTCTGAGCGATCCACCGGGCGAGAGCCGCTCACCCTCTCATAGGATGCCGAGGTCTGGATGTGTAAAGTTTGAATCATGTCACCTTTACCAAACGTCCCTGGATGGGGCGGACCTGATGGGGAACCTGGGCTTGTTGGCTATGTTTCCATGGCCGTGCTCCCTGTCATGTACAAGTGTGGCTGTACTGCGCCTGTTTGAGTATGGAACCGAAGCTCCCTGCTACTGAGTAGGCCTGGTGCCACTGCTCTCAAACTGTCAGAGGGTCCCGGGACACCATCGGTGGTCTCGAGGAAGATGTGGGAAACCTCTAGAGATCCAGAGGCTTCCCTCTTCTTAGGTAAGTATCAATTTAAAAAAAAATTTAAAGCTGGCTCGGGTTCACTTTAAAGATTCAGTGTACCTCGAGGGGCTTCTGTATACTTGCTGAAGGACGGATCCCTGTATAGGAGGGAGAGAAGGTTAGTCCTTGGGGTACCCTCTGTGGTCGCAGGGGCTGCTCCCCTATAGTTATTCCCCTGATTTGTGCCCAAGGCCACAGTTTTGATAAAACTGGCCCTGTACAGAACAGTCTCCATAGGGAAATGGAACCACACATTGCAGATAAGCTAAACAAGCCACAGATAATTATCTGGGCCACAGGTGTGAGATTGGTATGAAGAGAGAGACAGGCCTATTACAAGCAGGAAACAACAAAGACTGGGAACAGACCAGACTGGACCTGGCATTGAAGTGAGCCCATTATGGCCGTCACACACCTGGCTCCATCCCGTTTCTCTCCAGCAAAGCACGAGAACGGCCATACTGCAGGTTTTGCTAGTGTCCTCTTTCTGTCTAATCCTCATTTGCAGTAAGTGATAATTGTGGTCATCCTGTTACCTCACGTCTGTCTGACTGAAACCGAGAATGTGTGAACAACTCCAGACAGATGGGAGACCCAGGTCCCCAGTCACCACATGTCCACATATCCAAAACTTCTGCAAACAGGGCCAGCCTGTGTCAACTGACGGCGGGTCTGTATCCAACACGTCCTCCCGTCCGCTGACAATGTGATAACAGGCGACTGCACTGTCCATTTACACAGCTAATCGCAGACGACACGGGCGCAGTGTAACAGCAATTGCAACAATTACATCTGAGCTTGTCCTGGCCGCCCTTTTATAAAATGGCTGAATAGCAAGGCATCGCCTCAGAAATAATATTGGTGGCTGGAGACAGATCTTATGTTACTAATAATTTAAAGGGGAACTTTAGCCTAAACAAACATACTGTCATCAAGTTACATTAGTTATGTTAATTAGAATAGATAGGTAATATAATCTCTTACTCGCCCTGTTTTAAAAGAATAGGCAAATGTTTGTGATTCATGGGGGCTGCCATCTTTTTGGTTAAAAGGAGGTGACAAGGAGCAGAAGACACAGTTCCAACTGTCCTGTGTGCTGATTACCCCTCCCAGCTGCACACGCTAGGCTTCAAATGTCAAATTCAAAATGTAAAAGAAAAAAATTGCACCAAAACAGCAGAAAGACAATAACAACATCAGAAATCCCATCATGCTTTGCACAGCATCAGGGGAAAAAAGCCCGGGCAGTTTTCTTCTGTGCAGCTAAAAATGAGGCTTGTAAAAGAGCAACAAAGTTCTGATGCTGTGAAACTGTTAAAGAAACACCAAGCATTTTCAGTGCTGCTGAGTCGATTTTTAGTCCGGAGGTTCACTTTAAGGGGCAGCATCAATTTAGTATTCTAGGTCACTTTTAGTGATGAGTGGACTACATAGCAAACCTGAAATGCGAAAAAACTTAGGATATTGTGATATGTATGTGTAGTATGGGTAATGAATAGAACATTAGTAGCAAAGAAAAGAGTGTCATATTTTTAGTTATATAGCTTTTTTTCATAGCGTTGCATCATTCTGTCATATTTGCAGTTTACAAACCATACACTGTATTTTAAGCTATAAAACAGAGCAGAGCTAATGACCCGTTGAACTTTCCTGCAGTCAACCCGTGTCGCACTGTTTCTTGGTTGTTTAAGAGTTTCTGAAAACAGAACTGTGTTCAACCCAAGCTTGGTCCAAGAGCTCAGAGATAACAAGTGAAGTTTTTTTTTAACTCTTCCTGTACTGGAAAACAATATGAGACGCTTTTCTTTGTTACTAATCTTCTATTTCTTAGCTGTACTACACATGCAATTCATTATCCCATAAGTTTATTTTCACTTCAGGATTACTTTAAGCTCTGGTTCACTTTAAATGTATGTTTGCCAAGGCTGCTAGAATTTCTCAAATCTCCTCTTTCTGTTCATAAGAATACTTGCCATTTTCCCACGGAGCATACAGTTATGGGTTTTGAATTATCTGTGACAACAAACCCTTGGTTTTTCCAGGTTCTCCTCATGCTCTGGGCTGCAGCCACAAGTAGCAACCTAGTTTATTTTGATATTTAGTCAGAGCCAGGATTGGAAAGTGCAGCCCTTTGAGCTTTATGCACCACTCTACCTGTGAGAGTGTGGCAAAGACGAATGAAAAAGTGCCCCTCCACCCCTTTCCCATGTAACTCAACCTGGTATGTGTCCAGTACCACCACAGCAAGAGCTTAAAGAGAAACTGTGACCAAAAATTGAACTTCATCCCAATCAGTAGCTGATACCCCCTTTTACATGAGAAATCTATTCCTTTCACAAACGGATCATCAGGGGGCTCTGTATGGCTGATATTGTGGTGAAACACCTCCCACAGGAAACTGTGAGGACCATGGTCCTGGCAGTTTCCTGTCTGTGAACCTCTTTGCATTGTGGGGGATAGCGGTTTACAGCTGTTTCCAACTGCCAAAAAAGCAAGCAGCATCTCCTTCCAGAGGTGCCGCCCTTTGAGCTTTATGCACCACTCTACCTGTGAGAGTGTGGCAAAGACCAAACACTCAGAATCAAAACTGGAGCAGTTTAGGGTAAGACCAAAAGATATGTAAAATGGTTCCTTGTCCTCCATATCGACTGAAAAAGTGCCCCTCCGCCCCTTTCCCAGGTAATTCAACCTGGTATGTGTCCAGTACCATCACAGCAAGAGCTTAAAGAGAAACTGTGACCAAGAATTGAACTTCATTCCAATCAGTAGCTGATACCCCCTTTTACATGAAAAATCTATTCCTTTTCCCAAACGGATCATCAGGGAGTTCTGTATGGCTGATATTGTGGTGAAACCCCTCCCACAGTGGGAGGTCATGGTCCTGACAGTTTCCTGTCTGTGAACCTCATTGCATTGTGAGAAATAACAGCTGTTTACAGCTGGGTCCAACCGCCAAAAAAGCAAGCAACATCTCCTTCCACTGACATCACCTGCCAGCAGTAAAAATGTCGCTATGTGATAAATGTCAGAATGTAAATCAGGGAGAGGAAAGATTTTACAATGGGCAAACACTGACTAAATTATGTATACATAATTATTGTAAAAATGAAGCACTTTTTTATTACATTATTTTCACTGGAGTTCCTCTTTAAAGGATGATTCCACGTATTAGCATTACAGTCATAGAGTGCTTGTCTGTGATCTGCCACACTTCAGTCCAGTCCTTGTTAGATGCTAACAGGTCCTCCTCCCATTTTTTTGTTTTTAAAGCCTTCAAAGAGTCTAGGTCCCTTATTCAATTCATTTTTTCTCCAAATCGCCACCATTAATTGCACCTGACATGGTAGATCATATGGTCGATAGTTCAGGAGATTGTACCAATAATGGGCACCTTGTAAAGGAGGAGGAAGCAGACAATTGGGGCACAGTGACAGCGCCCACATCCTTCTGATGCCACTGCCTCCATCCAATAAGAAACAATAGATGGGAGACTGACTTGTTGTACATCAGCTGTGCACCCCTTTGTGCCACGTTCCAGAAACCTCCACTTCAATCCATAATGTCCCCACCCCCAGCCCAGCCACCTTCCCTTCTGCTCAGTAGCGTAGCCTAAAGAGGAACTGCAACCAAGAATTGAACTTCATCCCAATCAGTATCTGATACCCCCTTTCCCATGAGAAATCTTTACCTTTTCTCGAATAGATCATAAGGGACGTTTGCATGGCTGATATTGGCTATCATTCATAAAAGTGTGGTCGGTAAAGTAAATCCATGTCGGAAAACACAGCTGGCAGTATTTTAGACTTCTGGCTGCTCATTCATAAAAATATTGCCAGTTGCGATAGCAGTGCGGAGATTCCCCGAACTAGGCTGTCGGTAGCCAGGCGGTAGGCTTGTGGAAACACAGAAAGCAGCCAAGTTGATACATTTCTCCATGTTCCGGTCTACTGCAGCTGCCTGGGAGGTCTGTGTCTCCATTAACTTAACATTGTTATCGCCACATCCAAGGGAGCGATATTTCCCGTCCTCATACCGCTTGCGTAAATCTTTATGAATGAACATTTTGTTACATTTGTTACGTGTAACGATTGTGGAACTTTCTCCGTGATCAGCGCACAACGCGTGCGCTGATACGGCGGAAATCCTCCACAAGCGTATATTTGCAGGCACCCAGCAAAAGGTGCTACGCACCCGTAGAGGGAAATTCCTGTCGGCAGATGGCGCTGGGGAGTGCAGAGGAACCAATCCTCTGTACCTCCACAAATGCCAGACAGGAATTGTACGAAGCGCAGAACGCAATCGCAAGAGAGGCGATTGCGAATGAGAACGAGCAAAGGGACAGATAGTATGTGTGTGCGCCAATCTAGTCGTCACCCCGCGACCGCGCACACACAACAGCAGATATGAAACAGAAATGCAACCGCAAGAAAGGCGATTGCCAGAAGTGACACAAGGCAGATCAGAACAGAATACGAGGATAGCAAAGGCACAGCAAATCATACAATGAGGAGATGCGGAAAATAACAAACGCTAGCTAACCGCGAACACCGCACTCATTCGCAACAGTGCACGCGGTTATGCGCGGTCTCCACGTGATAAGCACAATAGAGACAAGCACGCCTAACTAACCATCGACAGACAAACATGAAACAGAGGACGCGAACGCTTGCTTAACGGTTACCTCACCGAGCCTCCAGCAAGCGGTCGTAGCAGACAAGACAGACACACGAAAACAGGGATGAGCGAGAGATACGATTCACAGCACTAGCGAAAAGTGGCTAGCGCGATCCAGGAAGACAGAACAGAAGGATCCACAGAGCTAGCGAAAAGTGGCTAGCGCGATCCCAGGAGACAGAACAGAAGGATCCACAGTGCTAGCGAAAAGTGGCTAGCGCGATCCCAGGAGACAGAACAGAAGGATCCACAGCGCTAGCGAAAAGTGGCTAGCGCGATCCCAGGAGACGGAACAGAAGGATCCACAGCGCTAGCGAAAAGTGGCTAGCGCGATCCAAAGAGACAGATCAGAAGAGATAGCTGGTAGCAACCGCTGCACCAGCTATACTCCAAGAACAGAGATCAGAACCATTTCCTGTCGACCACCGTTGGGACAGGACAATGGCAACAGAACAAACAAACAGATAAACAATCCTAACTGCACTAGGGAAAACCTGCCTAGCGCAGATTCAGGAATTACTCTAAGCTGATCTTCAAACAGAGAGTAAGGCTGACACCCCACCAGGAGTGTTACATAGGACGAAATCCTTATGACCAGTGGAGCATTGTGGGAAAGACATAGTACTTATAGTACACGCCTCCAATGAATGTGGCCAGGCAATTTGCATGACAACGTATGCAAATTCCTCTGCAAGCACAAGCTGCAAAACTGACAGAAGCTCTTCTTTCCAGAGTCCTGCAGCATGCAAACCTACACAATGGTCAAAAAGCTGCCTGCCTGAACAGGCAGCTGAGCAAATCATCACAGTACCCCCCCCCCCCCCTCCAGGGTCGAATTCCAGACGACCCTCAAAAGTGCTATTAGCAACAGACTCAAACTGAAGACTCATGAAGGTCGGGACAGCCCGACAAGGTCCAATTCCAGAGTCAGTCCACCCGAAACCGACCTCATCGGAAACAGAAGCCACCGAAACATGCCCATCAGCACTACAAGTCTCAGCGTAACACCTATCAGGACTGTGGATACCAGAGAGGAAGCCATCAACACCCTCCAGACAATACCCACCACCTTCCAAGGAGCGTCTGAAAATACCAAACTTGCCACAATACCTGTTCGAAGTGTCCCTTACAACACAAAAGCCACCGTTGATCTTATCCAGGGTACCAAGCAAAATTTCTCCCGGACTCTCCCAGAACCTTTTGAAGCTCCACAGAGATCCCAAGAAAGCAGAACAATCACCAGGCTCACATGGAGAACTATCAAGAACCCCTATGGAACCAATGACAATTCCAGACTCAGAATTACGAGGACACCCATCCAGATCAAGACTTTCAGGGACCACTTCTGGGCATGCAAGCAGGCAGGCAAAATCAGAACATGTCTCCACCGAGGAAGCATCTGAGTACGCTGGTAACCGAGGCACACTTGGACTTTCTGGGTCACAGAGCACACTGGGGTACACCAGCACAGGAGAAACCTCAGGACATGTCGGGAAACTGCCAACCTCAGAGTCCGGCATGACCAGACCAAAACCAGGACCGGGCAGAAAAACATCACGAGTAGAGGTCACAGGTACTGGACTTTCAAAAGAAGACTCGATCTCAGGCTTAGAGATCTCAATGACTGTAATGGTATCTGACAGAAATTCATCATTGACTACCCATGACTGAAGCTCCACCAGAGCTGAAAAGGTAGCCAGCAAGGCAGCAATGCCCACGGAAGAGGGTAACACCTCAGAAGGACTTGGGGGGCAGGAGACATCTCCCACAAGTTCTGCACCCTTTGGGAGGAACTCGGAGACCTCCAGAACATCAAACAAGACCTCAGGAACACCATTTTCCAGGTTTTCTAAGCAGGATTCTGAACTATCCATGTTACAGGGCAAAACTGGAACTTTATTTTGTGAACAGGGCAGATGTCCCAGGAATGGTTCCACCATAACCTGAGACTGAACTTCATCATAATTAGCGGGATGTACAGGAATATTTACTGGGACACACACTGACTCCCTAACTTCACTCTCACTGCACCCAGAATTCTGTGTGGCAGTCAAACTAGCTTGTAACTCCAAAACTGCAGAAAAACAGGTGAGTATAGTGGCAATACCTAGACGAGCCTCTAGGGACACTGCAGGGGATTCTAAGCAAGGCCACATTGACTCATCCAGAGTACAGGGTGCAGAATCAGCACTTCCCTCAGAGCAAGAAAGGGGCTCACAAACGTCAGTGCGAAAGGAAAACATGTTTTCATTCATGGTACAGGGCAGGTTCAGAGAAAGCATCTCTGAATAAGGCAAAGAAGGTTCAGCATCAGATTTGCAAAACCGAAGCGCTGTCTCACTCTTAGATTCGGCTAACAATGTCGAATCCGAGGAACCAGAACGCAAAACCTGCAAATCAAAATTTACTTTAGGTTGTGAAACTGACGCTTCCATAGCGCAAACCTCCGCGATCTGCGGAGCAGACTGCAAGGCATCTAGGACCGAAACACTGGAGCAACTGTCATCAGGCAACGGGCCCTTACAGGTGTGAACAGGGTGAGACAGAGACTCATCTGTAGAAGAAATAGCGACATCAACAGGATAAACTTTATTAGGCATAATAATTTTACTTTTGACGCTGCATAGTCGAGAAATTTTCCCCATAGCAGGGTCACAGACGGAAGATCTCAAAGATCTGTTTCTAAATGAAAAAGGATCACACATATCCTTGAGGAAACCGGCAGACTCATGCCGATCACAATCTGCAGGAACATCCGAGAAACAAGCATCAGATCGCACAGATTCAGACTGCACAGTGTCAGGAGCGAATCCTTCAGGATTCGCACAGGAATCAACCACAGCGGCACACTCATTCATTTCAGATTGCACAAAGTCAAGACGCTCATGCTTTACCCCAGAAAGGCAGGAACAATCATCCGACAACGATGTCTCTTTATTGGAATCAATTGGTTGGTGTGTGTGCAACTCATCAAAAATCGTTTGCCATACATAGATCACCAGATCCACATCATCCTTGTCACATTCATCGGAATCAATCAGAAGGTACATAGAATCGAGACAAGCATTCAAGACATCTTCGCTTTTTGCGATGTAAAAATCGCAAAAGGCTTTCCAATCAAAATCGAATTCCTCCAATAAGGCCCCAACATCCCATGAGGCAAATGGAGGTTCAAACAAGCCAGTATCTAGATAATCTCCATATGGGTGGAGTTCAGGAACAAGAACAGATTTTTTTAACTGCTTTAATATAGTGTGCGATCCTACCTATAGCAGGATCCACATAAGCTCTGGATTGAGACAAAAAACCAGGAGGCAGATCAACATCATTGTTATACTGAATGGTTTTGCACATTTCAGACTTGACAGAAATAACCTCTTTATTTGTGGTTGCTATGGGCAATGGATCTTTCCGCTGCGAAGCCTTCCTAGATCTTTTACGTTTAGACTTAGAGGCTTTGGATGGCTGCTTTTTAAAACCTGAAGTGGCAACTGACACATTGAACTGATTGTCATACTGAAAGGTTTTGCATGGAAGGGAAAGATCAGCTGACTTATCAGCAGCTACACAATCAATCAGAGCAGGTGGTAAGCCAGGCAGTTTAAACCAGTGAGAAAATATCACTGCAAGAAACTGATACAGATTATCATTCCAAGAATTGGTTTTTAGCACATCATATGCCCAGGTGAACAAATCGTTTTTTAAGAGCACATAGGCAAACAGAAGAGCCGACGTGGACGGATCAGAAATCTGAAAGGTGGGATTCAGACAAAACCTCACACATTCAGAAAGAAATTCCGCCTTGGTCTCTGAATTAAGCCTTTTAAAGCTCTTAAAGACACAGGACCCAAAATCGTACAAATCGGAATTTCCGTCTACATTGGGGTTTTGGGTTTGGCTGGTCATACTGTAACGATTGTGGAACTTTCTCCGTGATCAGCGCACAACGCGTGCGCTGATACGGCGGAAATCCTCCACAAGTGTATATTTGCAGGCACCCAGCAAAAGGTGCTACGCACCCGTAGAGGGAAGTTCCTGTCGGCAGATGGCGCTGGGGAGTGCAGAGGAACCAATCCTCTGTACCTCCACAAATGTCAGACAGGAATTGTACGAAGCGCAGAACGCAATCGCAAGAGAGGCGATTGCGAATGAGAACGAGCAAAGGGACAGATAGTATGTGTGTGCGCCAATCTAGTCGCCACCCCGCGACCGCGCACACACAACAGCAGATATGAAACAGAAACGCAACCGCAAGAAAGGCGATTGCCAGAAGTGACACAAGGCAGATCAGAACAGAATACGAGGATAGCAAAGGCACAGCAAATCATACAATGAGGAGATGCGGAAAATAACAAACGCTAGCTAACCGCGAACACCGCACTCATTCGCAACACTGCACGCGGTTATGCGCGGTCTCCACGTGATAAGCACAATAGAGACAAGCACGCCTAACTAACCATCGACAGACAAACATGAAACAGAGGACGCGAACGCTTGCTTAACGGTTACCTCACCGAGCCTCCAGCAAGCGGTCGTAGCAGACAAGACAGACACACGAAAACAGGGACAAGCGAGAGATGGGATCCACAGCACTAGCAAAAAGTGGCTAGCGCGATCCAGGAAGACAGAACAGAAGGATCCACAGAGCTAGCGAAAAGTGGCTAGCGCGATCCCAGGAGACAGAACAGAAGGATCCACAGCGCTAGCGAAAAGTGGCTAGCGCGATCCCAGGAGACAGAACAGAAGGATCCACAGCGCTAGCAAAAAGTGGCTAGCGCGATCCCAGGAGACAGGACAGAAGGATCCACAGCGCTAGCGAAAAGTGGCTAGCGCGATCCAAAGAGACAGATCAGAAGAGATAGCTGGTAGCAACCGCTGCACCAGCTATACTCCAAGAACAGAGATCAGAACCATTTCCTGTCGACCACCGTTGGGACAGGACAATGGCAACAGAACAAACAAACAGATAAACAATCCTAACTGCACTAGGGAAAACCTACCTAGCGCAGATTCAGGAATTACTCTAAGCTGATCTTCAAACAGAGAGTAAGGCTGACACCCCACCAGGAGTGTTACATAGGACGAAATCCTTATGACCAGCGGAGCATTGTGGGAAAGACATAGTACTTATAGTACACGCCTCCAATGAATGTGGCCAGGCAATTTGCATGACAACATATGCAAATTCCTCTGCAAGCACAAGCTGCAAAACTGACAGAAGCTCTTCTTTCCAGAGTCCTGCAGCATGCAAACCTACACAATGGTCAAAAAGCTGCCTGCCTGCACAGGCAGCTGAGCAAATCATCACATTACGATAGTCACAGCACAAGGCGGTGATTTATCACTCTGCTCGGTAGTGTCAGCTTTTCATGCGGAAAGAGTCTTTATGAATGGAGATCTTGCTATGTGTTCGGTAAAGTTGGCTGTTTTCAGCATTTCCGCATGCGGGAATGCTTTATGAATGATAGCCATTGTGGTGAAACCCCTCCCATAGTGTGATGTCAGGATCTAGGTCCTGACAGTTTCCTGTCTGTGAACCTTGTTGCATTGTGGGAAATAATGGCCTTTTCCAACTGCCAAGCAACCAGTATCTCCCTCTGTGCATGTATATCCAGTATATCTTTAACAAAAAAAACCATACATTTAGCCTATTGCATTGTTAGGGGGGTGGTAATGGCAATTGGTGCTGTCTGTTTTTGTTTTTTTTTTCATGTCTGCCAGTAGTAAACATGATGACCTGCAGGCTGGATCAAACAATATGAATGAATTACACACTGAATATTAATTATTTCTTGACCTCTCAACTGTTTTTAACTTCTCACTTTGTAATGTATTAATTTATTTTTTACAGCGTCTTTAAGAGCTCTGGGCTCCAGTGCGAGTTTTACATCAGGCCCCCTCAAGGGCTCTATACATTGATATGGAAACCCTGCCCAGGCAGCTGCAGTGTCAGGGAGGAGGTGTAGGCTGGGAAGGAGAACAGTCTATTCATGGTTATAACTTATCAAAGCACATATAGAGGTGATCATTACCAGCTTAGCACCAATGAAGAGCTAAAAAAGTGGTTGAAGGAAGGCCGCTACTGGGCCCCTCTTGTCCAGGGGCCCTGCTGAAGTCGCTACCTCTGCACCCCCTATTGCTATGTTACTGCTTCCGCCGTGGTATCACCTTGCTGCAATCATATCACCAAGTGGACCTGAACTCAGAACTTCCTCTCTGCTGTAAAATACTAACAAGCGCATAATAACCTGTAAAGAAAAACATTACTTTGCTGCAGCTGATACAAATCCTGCAATAGATCTGCAGTGTGTCTACTCCCTGCTTTCATTGAAGCAGATATATTGTTAACATCCTGTGTTTACAAATTAGCTGCTCTGCCCTGGCAGAGGAGATTCCTGAGCTGACACACCTGAGGGATCAAATTACGGTGGTGCACTGCTTAGTCACAGATGAGGGGGAATTAGAGAGGCTAAACTCTCTAAATACATACAGGGTGAATGTCTCTATGTTTTCCTTCTGTCGGGTTCAGGCCCACTTTAAAGCGGATCCGAGTTGAAAAACTAACTATAACAAGTAACTTTTCTATATACTGTATTTTATCTAAAGTTTAGATAGTTTACACAGCAAATCTGGCTGCATACAGCTTCAATAGAATATGATTATGTCTTCCTGTGTTACAATGACAGCAGCCATGTTGTTTGTAAACATTACACAGAGGCAGGCTTATCTGTATCTTGAGCACTCACCCTGTGAAAAAAACCTAATCCCCCTCCTCCTCCCTCCTCCCCTCTGCCTCTGAAATCAATGGCTAGTAACACCTCCCCCTCCTCCTGCCCAGACTGAGCTCCCATAAGCCCTTGCTACTGCCAAGGCCCTCTGAAAACCTACGGGCGTGGCTTGTTTAGTTTATAGGGAATTAGAGTATTAAAACAAAAACAAAAAAGTATTTGGCTTGAGGAATGCCCAATAGACAATAGGAAAGGAACACAATTAGGCAATGAGTAAAAGTTCACCTCGGATCCACTTTAATTACGGAGCCTGTAACAATGCCCTGTTTTCTGAAGCAAGACTCACAAATTTCTTTACTGTCTGCTCCAAGTTCGGATTAATTATCTCAGAAACAATTTGATTTGAAAAGTTTAATTCTGCTTTTAAAAAAATGATGCTTTGGCAAATGTTTACACAGTCCATTTATCAAGCCGGAATATTTGAATATGGGTTCCCTTACTGCCTGTGGCACAGTAATTACTGCTTGATGAGTTCTTCCTGTTTACTCATGTGCTTTATTGATTCATTTTCTGCTTGCCTTTCTTTTCTATACGTAAGCCTGAAAGCGTTAATAAACGCGATCCGCTAAGAAAAGGCTTTACATCAATCCTGATTTAGATATCATCTGTATTTAAAATGAAGCAAAAAACAAGACCAAAACATAAAATAAAATGAAAGGCTGATTCCACTGCATGGTAAAAGAGGCACACATATGAGCAGAGCAGGATTATCCACCAGGCAAACTAAGCAGCTGCTTGGGACCTATTGGGTGTGAAGGGGCCTACCTGCCACCCTGTTTGACCTCTCTTCAATTCAGCTTAACCTTAAGGAATACAAGGACCACAAATCTGCTACCTTGCCTAGAGCCCCATTACATCTCAGGGCTGGTGCACACCAAGACTTTGAGTCACTAAACCGTGATAACTCAAATATCACACCTTATGAAAAGATTTTACGCCTTATGAAAAGATATCACACCTTATCAAAGTTAATACGCCTATTCAGAGTAGCATAGCGAGCGCTACGAACTGATGCCTGCTAATCGGCAATGGCACTCTTCCTGCCCAGAGCCCCTGCGGGTTCATAGCACTTGCTATGCTACTCTGATAAGGCGTGTTAACTTTGATAAGGTGTGATATCTTTGAAAAGGTTTGATATCTTTTCATAAGGTGTGATATCTTTGATAAGGTGTGATATTTGAGTTAACACAGTTTAGTGAATCAAGCCCCAAGAGCGCTTCTGAGTAGGGATGAGCAGAAATTACGCCCATGCATAATTACGCATCGTAATACGCAATTACGCATCGTAATCGCGTATTAACAGTATAAGCAATTTCGTAGTTAATTTTTCCCATTCGTAATTATGTATATTTACGCATAATTTACGCATAATTTTGTGCCGACTTTGACGGTGAATAGCAAAGCCCCCATGAATGCTATTGCTTCCAAAATTGCTACATATGTTAAGAAGAATAGTGGGTACAAGTTACAAAAAGAATTGTTCAAAAAGACTTTGTAGTTTTTGAGAAAATCGATTTTAAAAATACAAAAAAAAAATTTAAACGTCATTTTTCTAGGTTTAAAAACCATGTTTTCTTTGCATTTTTAAAATCCATTTTTTTTTTAGAAACCACAAGGTCTTTTTGAAAAATTATTTTTTTTGACTTTGGCTCTCCCTATTGGCTGTCTGGTTCTTCCTACTGGATGGCTGTATGCTACATTTGCCAATCGGCTGTTTTCTGCATTGCCGAATGTGGTAATGCTTAGTGAATTGAGCTGGCTCTTTAAGTGCTAAACAGAAGTCCCCATCCCTTCAAGTTACAGATTTTAGTACATGGGAAGGCTTCTAAATATAGTCAAGGGTCAGAAGAAAAAGTCTCCTATTTTAGAACTAGGTAAACAATAAATGAGAGCAAGATGAACACCAATTACATTAAAACCAGAGAGATGGAGGAAATTGCATCCATAAATCACATTCCTGCGGAAAGCACACGGAAGGAATGGCTGCAGGTCAGTCTCATTATAATGAGCTGAGGAAAGTTAGCCGTAAGCAGCTGCAGTTATTAGCGAGGGCCAGAAAGTCTGCAGTGTGACATTATCTGTTATCAAAACGTATCACCGCTACCCAGTTTACAGTGAGCAGGGAGGTACTAGCGGCTGAGAAATAAGCATCATTAAAGGATTGCATAATGAAATATGTTCACCTTCTGCTCCCCCTGTAGGCTATTCATGTAACTGCAGCTGAACACACTTTCTAAATACCTGAGTGGGGCTATATTATATGAGCTTATAATATTGTATTACTATATAGTATTTTATTGTCATGCACAATCTTTATTGACCTGAGGAAGCAGGAGAGCACCAGAGAAATGTGTTGTCCACTATTGTGCAATAAACTTTTCTTAAAGTGGTCTAACACCCAGCATTTCAACTTTGCTTTAAAAGATTGCTTACAGCTTATAAACTATTATGCCAGATTTTTTTTTTAGCAGAAATTCACTGAATGGATTAAACATGACATTTTAGTGCTGCATTTAGCTAGAAATCCTCCTCCGTGCTTGCTTGTTTAGTTACAAATGTATCTATCTACAATGTAGAGAACAAAGAGGGCTTCCCCGGCAGGCTTTTCAAAGGTCTATTTGTATTCCAAATAAAGATACATTTGTAACTAAAGATAAGAACGGATGCGGATTCCTAGTTAAATCCAACACTAAAATGTCATGTTTAACCCATTCAGTGAATTTATGCTTAAAGGGAAGGTCCAAGCAAAAAAAAAAAATTAGTTTCACTTACCTGGGGCTTCTACCAGCCCCATGCAGCCATCCTGTGCCCTCGTAGTCACTCACTGCTGCTCCAGTCCCCCGCTGGGAGCTTTCTGACCTCGGAGGTCAGGGCCGAATTGCGTACATTTTTACACATTCCTGCTAGTGCAGGAACATTAACGCATACATTTTTACGCGTTAGTGGTGCAACGCGTAAATATTTGTTCCTGCACTAGCTGGAATGCGTAAAAATGTATGCAATGTGGCCCTGACCTCCGAGGTCAGAAAGCTGCTAGCGGGGGACTGGAGCAGCAGTGAGTGACTACAAGGGCACAGGATGGCTACATGGGGCTGGTAGAAGCCCCAGGTAAGTAAAACTCATTTTTTTTTTTTGCTTGAACCTTCCCTTTAAAAAAAATTTGGCATAATAGTTTGAAAGCTGTAAGCAATCTTTTAAAGCAAAGTTGTAATGCTGGGTGTTAAACCGCTGCAAGTGGCTTTTTACCACTTTACCTCTCCTTTTTAATTTATTTAAATGTATTTTATATTTTTGGGTGTCAATTAAGGGACACCTTTATACAGACTTTAGATTTATTGCCAATTTACTGGAATAAGTAAAATTATTGTGCCCTCCCTGCATTATGGCCAGATGGAGACCACCGTAGTGGCCAACTATTCCGGTCCTCCTCCCCTTTCTCTTGTGCTGAGTAGGCATAGGGAGTGCTGTTATATTTACCAAGTCCATGCTGTATTAGGTCTTCTCTTCCTCCAGGCATCTTTGCACTCTATGCTGCCCTCCTGAAGCTCCTGATGACATGACATGCATCAGGAGAAAAAGGGTGATGTCAGCATAGAGCGGGCAGATGGCTGGAGGATAGTGCACTTACTCTGCACAAGAGTGGGGGGAGGAGTGGACCCCTATTGCCCCTAGGCTCCACCCTTTCCTATTGTTATGCCGCTGTTCTCTCCCAAAGTTAAGAACGCGTGTAGGCAACAGGGATGCTTATTTAGATTTTGCGGAATTTAAATTTCCGAACCACGGAAATACCGCATTATCGCAACTCTGTAATTTTACAGAACTCAGAAGCATTAGATCAATCAGAGAATGCAGAGTCAACGCAAACATATTTGGCCAATCAGAGAGTGCAAAAATGACGAAAAAAGACTGCTCGGGAACCTAGGGAATTGGTAATCGGCACTGGCGGAAATTGGATTTTCTGTGGAATTGGAAATCGGCATTTCCAATCATTCCTAGTAAGGCAAGTATAAGAGGGGAATGAGAAGACTTTCGTTTAGAGCAAAGAGGCAAGAGTGATGCAAAACAAAAATAAAATCCTGAACAAGAGCTTTAACTTCTTCTGGACCGCTTAACGCCAAATTACGGTGGGTTCGCGGCTCTCTTGTTCCTCCACGGCGCATACATGCGTCATCTTGCAAGGAACGAGATTTGACGGGAGCTCCCACTCGTACGAGCGCCCGCTCCCATCAGCATGCACAGCGGGTCCCAGCGATCAGCCTTCCAGCCAATGATCGGCGCTGGCAGGCTGTTTTTTTTCTTAGTAATTATATGTTTAAGTATTTATATAGCGCTAACATCTTACGCATCTTACGCTGCACAGAATATGGTCTTGTCATTTTAACTGTCCCTTGGAGGGGCTCACAATGTAATCCTTGTTATAGCCATATGCCTATGTATGTATTGTGTAGTGTATATGTTACGGCCAGAACCTGAAGTCTGGCCACTTCGGATTCTGGTCGGGCAAAACTCGACCATCTCACTGCGGCCAATGTGACAAATGAAGCCGGCTCCTCGGCTCTGGCTCCTCCTCCTGCCCCCTCCTATTCAGCTCTGGCAGTCGGGGGGACACGCATCCCCCCCCAGAGTCGTTAGTTGAGGCAGGGAAGAAGAGC
Organism: Hyperolius riggenbachi; assembly: GCF_040937935.1. Taxonomy (NCBI): domain Eukaryota; kingdom Metazoa; phylum Chordata; class Amphibia; order Anura; family Hyperoliidae; genus Hyperolius; species Hyperolius riggenbachi. The sequence continues at coordinate 62,025,273 of NC_090653.1, read as the reverse complement.
AGGAATGCTGCAGACATGCTTCTTCTGCCAGCATCGGCTCTGCAGGAAGGAACGGCAGGAATCCCTGCTTCTCTGCCACGGCGAACGACTCGGGGGGGGAAAGGGACCGTTAAAGTTGTGAAGTGCCAGATTGTAAAAATGGCCTGGTCACTAGGGGGTATAAACCTCGGGCTCAAGTGGTTAAAACAGGAAGTAGATACTCAAAAGCAATGTTTTTACTCCCGACAAGGCACAAGTAACTCGTTACACAAAATAAAGCCGCCGGTGCGGTTTGGTAATATTGACATGTGCCCTATTGATTCAGGTGAAGTGTGATTTTAGCGATAGCTCTACTTCATGGTAACACGGGCAGATACCGGCGGCACCAGGGCAGCTCATAATCATAATTTTCAGTCTATGGTGCGGAGGGGTGAAACTCTCCGCAATAAGAAGACTTTTCTCTAAAGTGTGTCATAAGTGATTCTCCCTTAATTCTCCTATTTGAAGCTGGCTGAAGAGCCCAGGTGAGTCCGTTATCAACATGTCACTCATTTTCCTGTCCTGCCGCAAGTGAATGAAGATCTGGGCCTCCTTTGATGTGAGTCAGTCAATAAGCCATTACCTGCTCTCCTAATCACAGGCTGCCAGCTGTCTGCAGAGTCCGCTGATAAAGGCACCGAGCGGGAGTGTAGGATGACTGCCCAAATCCAGCAGCAGAGGCCAGATCACTGCCTATACAGAGGACAAGTGAAAATAGAATTTAAAGTAGAACTCCGGCCTAGTTGAACAATACAAAAAAACAGGCCTGCAGAAGAGAGAGATCTATACTCACCCCCACCATAGTACCGTCAGCACTAACTGATGGGCCGCACGGTGACGTAGTAGTCAGCGCTCTCGCCTTGCAGCACTGGGTCCCCATTCACTATATCCATGGAGTTTGTATGTTCTCCCTGTGTCTGTGCGGGTTTCCTCCAAGCACCCCGGTTTCCTCTCACATCCGAAAACATAAATATAAGTTAATAGGCTCTCCCCTGAATTGACCCTAGAATATGATACATACACTACATATATAGACATATGACTATGGGAGGGATTAGATTGTGAGGCCCTCTGAGGAAAAAGACAATATACTCTGTACAGTGCTGCGGAAAATGTCGCTGCTATATAAATACTCAATAATAATAAATAATAATAATACAGCACAGCAATCAACCCCAGGAAAATCCCAGCCTGTGTCTAGCCATTTTGGTGCCCCAGGCAATGCACCTTTAATATTACGAAACAAAAAAAATTACGAATTACAAAATTCCGTTTTTTCTGGTACTTAAAGGGGTTCTTTCGCGAAAAAAGTAGGCAGTTAAAAAATGTGACAGATGACAGGTTTTGGGCCAGTCCATCTTTTTAAGGGGGATTCTCAGGGCTTTCTTTGTTTTCAACAGCATTTCCTGAACAGCAGTTTAACTGCCAAAATAGCAAGATACCAGCCGGCCTCCCAAATCACTTGCACACTTTTATGTTAGTTAGATTTTGCAACTGTTGTTCAGGAAATGCTGTTGAAAACAAAGAAAGCCCTGAGAATCCCCCTTTAAAAAGATGGACTGGCCCAAAACCTGTCATCTGTCACATTTTTTAACTGCCTACTTTTAACCCCTTTAAGAATTACAGTTTTGTGTCATAATTGCAAATCTTGTGTTGTACAAAACCCGAAATTTAGACTCATCCCTGATTATCAGGAGTGTTTAGCCACTAGAAGAAACATTATACTGCTTATAATGAATACTGTCTCTGCAGATTTGAATACCATATATACTCGAGTATAAGCAGGCCCGAGTATAAGCCGACCTCCCAACTTTTACCTTTAAAAAAAGTGGAAAAAATGTGTGACCCGAGTATAAGCCGGGGGTGGCAAAAGCCACAACCACAACACCACTCACAGCCATGGTCGGCCACAACCATATACTAAAAAAGCAGCATAAATTCAGCAGATTGCAGTAATGAGCCAGAACATCGGCCTACAATGGAGATGGACATACAAAGAACTCCTGTTGTAAAGTTTAAGCTGGCATACAGATAAAGCAAGGAATGCAGAGCCACATAGTCATGATGTATCTAAAACCTGATACAGGAATGCGAGGATTCTCACCACTCAGTAGACACTGTCCCTGTATGCCTTCCAAGGCTACAACTCAAGATGACATTTCCATGGGAGGTCCCAGCTAACCTCAAGTGTGTGGTCTCCCTCAGATATTGCATCACTGTACATATAGTGGGGGCGCTATGGGGGTTACTAAAAAAGTAGTATAAGTCGAGACCCCCACTTTTGGCTCAAAAATTGGGTTTATACTCAAGTATATACAGTATTTGTACTGGAAACAAAGAGGAGCTTAATTAGCACATTCTCTTTCCATTGACGTTTATGGTTAGATGGGGTGAGGGATTGGTCACTCATCATGGTTGATACAGTACACTCCAGTAATCTGCACACATATTAACAGAAGGTACTCCCTTAAAGCTGTACCAACCCTTCTATACCAGCATAGGAAGGATTGGCCCTAAAAAGAAAAGGCTACATATCTGTGATATCACTGCTGGTGGGCGTGAGAACTGTTTAGGCCTACCATCTGGCCCGGCGGTTGCTCATCAATAGGGATTTCTGGTTCTCCCTTTAGGCCTCATCAACACTAGACTGCGCTCTAGAGCAATGGGAATTTCAGTGACCACTCTCACCCAGGCCATAGCTTCTTCAGTCGGCTCCCATCAAGCTCCGGGCCATTCCGGGTCATCTCCACCAGGACCACAAGGCGCAGAAACATTTTTTACCCCCGCTATAAAACATTTGAACTCTCTCCATGCCAGTCCCACCCCTTCCCCAGTGATTACTCACCCATCCTGCTCCCCCTTAGGCCACAGTTTACTGTTACTGTTGTTGCGCTGTTCAATTATTACTGTTATCATCTGTAATGTGCTTGTGTTTCTGGCAATCTGCGTTGCATTACGTACTACTGTGCCCAGCTGTTGCCAAATCCAATTCTGGGCACGACTCAGTTGTGCTTGGCGAATATAAACCAATTCTGATTGATTCTGATTATCCATCCCAGGGGCATACCTAGAGGGGAGCTCCAGGGGCCCCAACTACTAACCTTCCCTTCCTCCGATACTGGGGACTATACTTCAGATCAGGAGTTTTTGTGGCTACACTTGTTATGGGTGTGAAGATCATGATGGCCACACTTGTTTTATGACCCTAGTGAGATGGGCCCCTGGCTGTGAAGGGCACCAAGGAGAAGCAAGGGAGGGGAGTGAACATTGGGGGCCCAATCAAAGTTTAGCTGGGGGGGGGGGCACAAATTGTAGCTACGCCACTGATCCAATCATCTTGAAACGGGGCAATCGGATAAGCACCTTAGCTCTGGCTAACCATAAAGATGATGGCACGGCACACAAAGGAGCAGCTTCTGGCTGGCTGGGTATGGAAGGGAACAATGAGCTCAGCCATCAGCTGTTATTTAAAGAGGCGCTGTCAGCCGTACTATCTCAGAAAAAAAAACACATATATAAGTAGATAAATACTTGCTCTACTTACATAACGTATGTAATACACTGTCCATGTTTTGATTTTAGTGATTTTTCTATAGGAAAAGTCTTAGGATTTTCCATCTTAACTATGTCTATTTTGAAACCAATCCTGATGCCATTTTCTCCCTTACTCTCCTCAGCCTGATTGTGTATGCATTGCCTGCCCTCCTCCCAGTCTACAGACACTCCCACCTTGCTCTGAGTGTTTTTCTCAGCTTCTCAGCATGAGAAATATTGGCCAATCAGAGAGGAGCAGAGGTGTGGGAGGGGAAAACGGGAAGGAAAGAGACTTCAGCCAATCAGGCTGCATTAGTTATGTCGCAGGAAAAAAGGGGAGGAAAGTAAGGGGGAAAAAAAAGAAAACCCAGCATGCCTTGCTACTTCCTTTTTTTAGCAGATGTACCAAATAAGAGCCAGGGAAACCGGGGAATGATGTTTTATGGATAAGAAACGTAAGTGTGATTTTTAACTTTTGGATTGCCTGGTTAGCATCCTCATTACTTGTTTACCAGATAAAAATAAAGAATTGATTTTTGATTTTATGCCCAGCAGTTACTTTTTAAAGATATGGCATGCTGCATCTTAAAGAAGAACTCCAGTGAAAATAATGTAATTAAAAAAAGTGCTTCATTTTTACAATAATTATGTATAAATGATTTAGTCAGTGTTTGCCCATTGTAAAATCTTTCCTCTCCCTGATTTACATGCTGACATTTATCATATGGTGACATTTTTACTGCTGGCAGGTGATGTCAGTGGAAGGAGACGCTGCTTGCTTTTTTGGCAGTTGGAAACAGCTGTTATTTCCCACAATGCAAGAAGGCTCTCACAGTGTGATGTCAGAACCATGGTCCTGACATCACACTGTGGGAGGGGTTTCACCACAATATCAGCCATACAGAGCCCCCTGATGATCTGTTTGTGAAAAGGAAAAGATTTCTCATGGGAAAGGGGGTATCATCTACTGATTGGGATAAAGTTCAATTCTTGGTTACGGTTTCTCTTTAATGACCTTAGGGGGCAGTGTCAGCTGTACACAAGCTTTCCAAGATGGCCCCAATTGGCCTTCTCAAGTGAATTCCATGTAGTGTAGCTCCCAACTGTCCCTCTTTCGGAGGGACAGTCCCTCTTTGGGAGCCCTGTCCCTCTCTCTCCCCTCATTTGTCCCTCTTTCAGGACTTTGTCCCTCTTTCTATAAAATATATATATTTCTATACTAAAAATGTGTTTGATTGACTCTAATCTTTATTCCCATCCTTTAAAGTGATATATTACTAATTTTAGAATGTTACTATGAAGGTAAATGAACCAGAATAGAAAGGACCAGTGTGGTTTGAATTATTAAACAACATATTTTCTTATAAAATCTTTATGGTATGTGTGACTAGGGGTGTGTTGGGGCGTGACCATGGGTGTGGCATGGGCGTGTCTTAAGTGTCCCTTTTTCTCATCTCAAAAAGTTGGGAGTTATGTGTATACCAGGCTTTAGTATCTTACCTTATTAGTGATATATATCAAGTCTTCTAGGCTCACGTCACGCAGCTGTGAGGTCCTCCTGGGCACGGAGCCATCTGCGTATCTATGGAATGCTCCTCATGAAAGCAGGCACATTCATCTTCATATGCAGACACCATAATGTGTTTACTACATGAATACATTTTTCAATTAAAGAATTCTAAACAGTAACAACAAGCTGAAATATGATATTACTAAACATCACTGTGAGGATCTGTGCCTGTGTTATCCTGCTGGTGGCAGCACTGAGGTGGACTTCCGCTGTCTACCAGCAGATGGCTCTCATATTGCTGGGAGCGGGGCAATTCCTCGGCTCACCAGCAGATGGAACTGTGAGAGATTCTGGCCAGTCACCTGAGCAATGTGCTGCTTATTTAAAGCCGGACTTCCTAGCAGCACATTGCTAGGTCATTCCGTTTGTCTGCTCGCTGCAGTTGTGACTCTGGCCATCCAGTCCTGTGCTCCTGAACCCTGCTCTGATATTCTGTATTCCTGGTATTTGATCCTTGCTAGTCTGACTATTTTCTGCCTTTGTACCTTGTATTCTCTGGTTATTGATCTTGGCTTGTACGACTATTCTTCCGAGTGCTGATTCTGCTGGGACGTCTCTGTATATATGGTATTATTGTATATACTCTCATATTGTGTGTGTTGCTGTATATATTTGTATAGATAGATAGATAGTCAGGGTTCTGGTATTTGTGGTGCACCACGCGTTGTTTGATTGTATATTGTATGTGTATGGTGATCTGCATTTGTTCACTTGCATTATTGTAAATAAAACACATTTATCATTCTACTCTGTTGTGCAGACGTCAGTATTTCCATTGTGATCTTCCTGTTTGTTAAACCAAAACGATTGCCATGCAGAGATCGTGGATCTGCCAGTCTGGTTTCAGTCACGACCACGATCTGCATGACCAATCGTTACAGAATGACCTAGCCCAACCATATATTGATCACAGAAATACTGCAGATTCATCTATCTGTACAAAGAGTTGGAATTTTGATGATGTGTACTACTATGCCTTGGTTGCTGAAGAAGACAAAAGTTATTCCTTCATGTATTTTGCAGCTTACTCCAGAAAGCAGCTTCAGCAGTTATTGGAGTTAGTGCAAAACTATGTTAATCAGAAAATCTTGTCTGCAGAAGAGGTGCAGGACTTGCTGCAAGTCCTTCAATGGTTGCTGAAAAGTAAATTATCCAAGGATAATTTTCTTGATCCTCCATTTAGCTCATCTGATATTACTGTTTTGATTTCTATTTTGAAAAATGACAGGGAATCTTTCTTTAAGTTCTACTCCAACAAAGACAAAAATATTATGCAAGCTTGTGTTCAATCCCTCCAATCATTAATTGATTTAAGAGTATGCAAATTTGAAAGAACCTCATTATTAATGTCTGCCTGGAGAGATATGTTAATTTCCCAATGCAAACCTTGTTCTGTGACAGCAAAGAATAAAATACAAACTGGTTCTTTGTCTGTTGCAATCCAGTCCAGTCTTGATTCTGTTTCTGATGTAGTTCAGTCAAGTTCTATTAATTGACGAATACATTCTCTGCCGGTTAGGAACCAATCTCGTTTAGAACCTGTCTTTTGTGCAGCAGATATTAACTATCTAGCTGATCATTTAAAGAAGGATAGGAAAAGTTTTTTCAACCACTATTCTAAAATTGAAAATTCTTGTCTGCTGAAATATGTGCATGCTGTGAAAAGGATGAGTGGTTACAAATTGTGTCCGCAGAAAGCCGCCTCTGCCCTGATCCAAGTTTGGGAGGAAATCTTGTCATTTGATGCAGATGCATGCATGCATGTGATTGAGGAATCAAATGAGTGGAGAGATTGCAGCAATCGAGTCAGTTTTGATTTTACTGCAGAAGAGATCAATGCTTATTATGGCTATTTGAAGAATGATAGGGAACAGTTTATGTCATTCTATTCACAACAAAATGAGGAGTTTATTAGGAATTGTATCTGTGGAGTAAGATCTCTGATGGTTAATGCCTTGTGTGAGAATGAATCTGCCTCTGCTTTGATTGCCATCTGGCAAGAAATTCTTTCCTCTAAATTTCCATCTCACCCTCTCTCTGATAACCCTTATGTCCAGAGTTCACAACCTGCATGTCAGTTATCTGTACAAACTCCATTGCAAACTGCAGTCAGAACCACACCTTGGTCCTGGCAAAAATCATTAGAAAACAAGTCATCATCCAAAAAGAAAAAGAAATTCTTTCCTACCAACTCCATTCAGCGTGTGCAGCCTCCAGCCGATTCCAGTCGTGTGCAGCCTCCAGCCGATTCCAGTCGTGTGCAGCCTCCAGCCGATTCCAGTCGTGTGCAGCCTCCAGCCGATTCCAGTCGTGTGCAGCCTCCAGCCGATTCCAGTCGTGTGCAGCCTCCAGCCGATTCCAGTCGTGTGCAGCCTCCAGCCGATTCCAGTCGTGTGCAGCCTCCAGCCGATTCCAGTCGTGTGCAGCCTCCAGCCGATTCCAGTCGTGTGCAGCCTCCAGCCGATTCCAGTCGTGTGCAGCCTCCAGCCGATTCCAGTCGTGTGCAGCCTCCAGCTGATTCCAGTCGTGTGCAGCCTCCAGCTGATTCCAGTCGTGTGCAGCCTCCAGCTGATTCCAGTCGTGTGCAGACTCCATCCAAGTCGTGTGCAGACTCCATCCAAGTCGGTGCAGACTCCATCCAAGTCGGTGCAGACTCCATCCAAGTCGGTGCAGACTCCATCCAAGTCGGTGCAGACTCCATCCAAGTCAGTGCAGACTCCATGCAGGTCGGTGCAGACTCCATGCAGCTCCATACAAACTTCATCCAGCTCCGTGCAGACTTCACCCCGATCCGTGCAGACTTCACCCCGATCCGTGCAGACTTCACCCCGATCCGTGCAGACTTCAACCATGTCCATGCAGACTTCAACCATGTCCATGCAGACTCCAGGTGATTTGTGTCCTCAGCAATCTCCAGTCTGTCATGAGCAGTCCTTCGCCTTTCTTTGTGGACTCTTTCATGGACTAGGTTTGCTGACAGTGGGTCAGCCTGCCAGGCCCGCAGAGTGTTGCATCCAGCCCGCAGAGTGTTGCATCCAGCCCGCAGAGTGTTGCATCCAGCCCGCAGAGTGTTGCATCCAGCCCGCAGAGTGTTGCATCCAGCCCGCAGAGTGTTGCATCCAGCCCGCAGAGTGTTGCATCCAGCCCGCAGAGTGTTGCATCCAGCCCGCAGAGTGTTGCATCCAGCCCGCAGAGTGTTGCATCCAGCCCGCGGAACTTTGCTCTTTGCCTGCGGAACTTTGCTCTTTGCCTGCGGAACTTTGCTCTTTGCCTGCGGAACTTTGCTCTTTGCCTGCGGAACTTTGCTCTTTGCCTGCGGAACTTTGCTCTTTGCCTGCGGAACTTTGCTCTCAGTCCGCACAGACTCAGTTCACACCGTTTCAGTGCCAGTCCGCACAAACTGTATCGGGATCTCAGCCAACGGTCCAGCCAAGCGCTCAGCCAACGGTCCAGCCAAGCGCTCAGCCAACGGTCCAGCCAAGCGCTCAGCCAACGGTCCAGCCAAGAGCTCAACCAAAGGTCCAGATCTATGAGGTTACACAGGCTGCTGTCCTGTCTGAAACTACTGAGCCTGCTGTCCTGTCTGAAGCATCCCAACCTGTTAACTTGCCTAAAGTTATCCCGTCTTCTGTTTTGCCTGAGGTTATGCAAGCTGCTGCCCAGCCTTCACAGACTTTTGTTGCTGCTTTTCCTGTAGGTGCCAAGTCTGTTGATGATCCTGCTCCTAATGGTGCTCAGACTGATGTTCCTGATGGTGCCCGGCCTGCTACTGTTCTTGCTTCTCCTGGTAGTGCCTGGTCTGCTGGACTACTTGAGGGCACCCAGTTTACAATCCAGCCTGTTGCTGCCCTGCCCGAGACTATTCAGTCTGTTGCTAATCTGCCTGCAGCATTACCTGAAGCTTTCCAGTTAACTGCTCAGATGTCACAGGACTCTGCTGTTGTTTCCAAGTCTGGCGACTCTGCTGTTGCTTCCAAGTCTGGTGACTTTGCTGCTGCTTCCAAGGTTGGTGAGTCTGCTGCCGCTCCTGAAGATATCCAGTCTGCTGCCGCTTCTGAGGGTATCCAGTCTGCTGCCGCTTCTGAGGGTATCCAGTCTGCTGCCGCTTCTGAGGGTATCCAGTCTGCTGCCGCTTCTGAGGGTATCCAGTCTGCTGCCGCTTCTGAGGGTATCCAGTCTGCTGCCGCTTCTGAGGGTATCCAGTCTGCTGCCGCTTCTGAGGGTATCCAGTCTGCTGCCGCTTCTGAGGGTATCCAGTCTGCTGCCGCTTCTGAGGGTATCCAGTCTGCTGCCGCTTCTGAGGGTATCCAGTCTGCTGCCGCTTCTGAGGGTATCCAGTCTGCTGCCGCTTCTGAGGGTATCCAGTCTGCTGCCGCTTCTGAGGGTATCCAGTCTGCTGCCGCTTCTGAGGGTATCCAGTCTGCTGCCGCTTCTGAGGGTATCCAGTCTGTGGTTCCAGTTGTTGCTTCCAAGTCTTCGGTTCCAGTTGTTGCTTCCAAGTCTTCGGTTCCAGTTGTTGCTTCCAAGTCTTCGGTTCCAGTTGTTGCTTCCAAGTCTTCGGTTCCAGTTGTTGCTTCCAAGTCTACGGTTCCAGTTGTTGCTTCCAAGTCTACGGTTCCAGTTGTTGCTTCCAAGTCCACGGTTCCAGTTGTTGCTTCCAAGTCCACGGTTCCAGTTGTTGCTTCCAAGTCCACGGTTCCAGTTGTTGCTTCCAAGTCCACGGTTCCAGTTGTTGCTTCCAAGTACGGTGTTCCTGCGGATCTCAAGTGTGCTCTGGCTCTTCTTGATCCTGATGGGTTCCAGAAGTTTTTCGATTTCTCTCCCTCCCTGCCCACCCAGCCTCGGTTTTTCTATTGGGACCCAGGTGGGGCTAACTCTGGAGATCGTATGGAGCGTTCGGAGCCCGCTCCTAAAGAGGGGGGTACTGTGAGGATCTGTGCCTGTGTTATCCTGCTGGTGGCAGCACTGAGGTGGACTTCCGCTGTCTACCAGCAGATGGCTCTCATATTGCTGGGAGCGGGGCAATTCCTCGGCTCACCAGCAGATGGAACTGTGAGAGATTCTGGCCAGTCACCTGAGCAATGTGCTGCTTATTTAAAGCCGGACTTCCTAGCAGCACATTGCTAGGTCATTCCGTTTGTCTGCTCGCTGCAGTTGTGACTCTGGCCATCCAGTCCTGTGCTCCTGAACCCTGCTCTGATATTCTGTATTCCTGGTATTTGATCCTTGCTAGTCTGACTATTCTCTGTCTTCTGCCTTTGTACCTTGTATTCTCTGGTTATTGATCTTGGCTTGTACGACTATTCTTCCGAGTGCTGATTCTGCTGAGACGTCTCTGTATATATGGTATTATTGTATATACTCTCATATTGTGTGTGTTGCTGTATATATTTGTATAGATAGATAGATAGTCAGGGTTCTGGTATTTGTGGTGCACCACGCGTTGTTTGATTGTATATTGTATGTGTATGGTGATCTGCATTTGTTCACTTGCATTATTGTAAATAAAACACATTTATCATTCTACTCTGTTGTGCAGACGTCAGTATTTCCATTGTGATCTTCCTGTTTGTTAAACCAAAACGATTGCCATGCAGAGATCGTGGATCTGCCAGTCTGGTTTCAGTCACGACCACGATCTGCATGACCAATCGTTACAATCACATTGTGAATGAGTCAGGAGGCAGCACAGGCTGATGATCTCACGATGACAGCTTGAAGTGAGAGCTGCGTGCGAGAAATTCAGAAGTGGAGGTTGTGACAAAAAATGGGACTGGCAGCCGTCAAACATGAGAAAAGTCAATATTTAAAGGTATATGAGCACATACTGCTTAAAACTGAGTAAATAAACCTACCCCTAAGGGAGGCTCGTAAATGGGGTGGGCCTTTGGTGGCGGGCATTAGTTAACTTTGTGGGACTTCTCCCTAGCCCTCCCCCCCCCCCATGTATACGGTGACCTCCATCTTCAGTGTCCCTGTTTAAAGTGTCCATGGCAGGAGCGTATAGCCAGGGCCGGTTGTAGACTTTTTGCTGCCTGAGGCAAACCCCCACACACGCACACACACGATTTGGAATGATCGCACAGCACCCGACAATTTACTCTGCTTTATTTAATGTTCTTACATGACATGCTGCAGCTCAACACAAAAGCACACTGGCTGCTGTGGGTCTGTGACAAACTGCTCACCCTCAGCCACGTCATTCCTCCTCAGTAAAGTACACACAGTACAAATATGCTGCCCATGAAATCTCTGCACTTGATGTAAATGTTTCACCTTGCTTCATAAGAGAACTGGCCCTGCGTACAGCCCCAGCCACTGCGATGCATGCTGGTCCATCAATGTACTCCCAGCATGCACTGCAGCGGCCTGGGCTGCACACTACCGTCATGGGCATTTTAAACAGCAGTAGCTGTGGCAATGGCCCATTCCAGTGGAGTAACTAAGGAGATTGGGGCCCCAGTGCGAGTTTTACATGGGGCCTCTAGCACTCTATTGATATGGAGCCTGAAAACCTACCAAGGACAGCTGCAGTGTCAGAGAGGTGTATTAAATGTTTGTAGAAAAAGTAGAGTAAGGAGACAGTATGTAGAGAAAACAGTTTGTGAGGGTTTACACTGTGCAATGCACATATAAAGGTGTTCATTGCCAGCATAGAAGCTATGAAAAATGAATAAGGTGGATGAAGGCAGAGCCAGGACAAGGTCCTCCAGCACCCAAGGCTAAAACACCAAAGTGCACCCCTCCATCCCTCCCACCCCAACCGTCACACACTGATTGCTATTACACCTTAATCTCTAGTTATCTGGCTTGCAGTCCATGTATCCCCTTTTCTTATTTCTCTTTCAAACTCAATAGGGGAGTGGTACCTGAGTGAGTTGTGCGCCCCTCCTACACTGCGCCCTGAGGCTGAAGCCTCTATCGCCTCTGCCTTGGCCCAGCCCTGGATGAATGAGAGTCCCTAGTGGACCCCTCTGGTCCAGGAGCCCTAGTGTGGATCGCAACCTAAGCATCCTCTATTGCTACGTCACTGAGCCAACAGCATTTACTAACCTCTCTTAGGCTCAACACACACCATACAATCTTAGTTGTACAGATTTACCAAATGTATGTAGTATAAGGGCCAACAGATTGAAAATACCTTGAATGATTGATTGATAGGCTCTTATACTACATGAAAGTGGTAAGATTGAACAACCAAGATTGTATGGTGTGTGTTGAGGATTAGGGGGATCTTAATTTTGTATATTTTCAGCAATATGTGCTCAGATCCCTTTATAAACAGACATTATTTCCTTGCAATCAGCAGTTATCGATATAGGGACTATTTGGGATTAACAATCAGCAACAATAGTGGTGTCAGGGGTTGGTCACACTTCTTTCCCTAGCGTTTTCAGCATGCGATTTACCTGCATGCGCAAATCTGAATTTTATTTTTTTTTAAGAAGGGACAAAACAATAATTACAGAATAACAGGTATAAAAATATAACCCATCTAAATGTCACATTGTTTGCAGGATAGAGTGCTAGCAAAGAGTTAACATAGGGACCCCACAGTGGGTCCCCGTTTGAAACCAGTGTTATAACAATGGAGGGAAAAACCCGAGTACTAACCTTAAAGAGAATCTGTACTCTAATATTCTTTGAATAAAAAGCATACCATTCTATTCATTATTTTCTCCTGTGCCCCTCTGTGCTGTTTCTGCCACTCTCTGCTGCAATCCTGGCTTGTAATTAACAGTTTTAGGCAGTGTTTACAAACAAACTAACCAGCTTCTAATAGGCTCAGCTAAGCATAGTGTATGAGTCATTCAGAGTATGCAGGGGGCCTGCAGAGGGTGTGTATCGCTTCTACCAATCACAAGCAGCCCTGCACATTCCACACAATCAAGCTTTAGCCCGACAAACAGGACAGAGGAAAGATACATTGATTTATTACAGAGACAGTGCAGTTAGGAAAGACTGCAGTAAGCCAGAGCAGATTAGAACAGGCATAGGAACTTATAGGATAGAAGAACTAAGGCTGAAAAAATTGTTACAGAGTCTCTTTAAGACAAAAAGGCCTATGGCTCATACGAAAAATATACATAAATATGGAAAAAGAACATGTTCCACTATCTCCTTTGATTAAGTGTAAACACATAGCTGCCCCTATGTGTAAGAAGGTCCGACCCCAGCCCATCTCAAAAGAGCAAAGTCCGAGGTGGAGGTGGGCCCATAGGGAACTTGCACCCAGCGAACCCGTCTCCACCCCCCTATAAATGGGGGTCCAGAGAGTATTCAGAGAGAGCAGTAGAAACAATAGCACTCAGTCGGAGGGGTGTGTTTATGAGAAAAAACAAAAAAAGAGAAAATAAGACACTACAGAGTAAACAAAAAGAAAGGGGAAGAAGAAATATAGGAAAGAAAAAGAGGGGAGAAAAAAAAGAGAAAGAGAAGAAAAAAAAAAAAAAAAAAAAAAGGGAAGAGAAAGAGAAGCGATCCAGACAAAGCACCCAGGGCCTTCAGGAGGGAAAGGGGATGTCCCCTCCCCTCCTTGGGAGGTCAGCAAAATAGATCTAAAGAGGAGTCAACACCATTCCATAAAGAGATAAAGACGCTGAGTCAACGTCAGGGAGACCAAAAATTGTTAAGCCAGGCTAGGGGTCATTAGGTTTTTATATAGATCAGTTTCTTCAAACTCCCACCATGGTGTCCAGGTGCGGTTAAATTGTTCAAGTCTATCATGAAGGGAATGTGTAAGGTCCTCCATATATTTGGTGGATTGAATCTCTCTTAACCATTCTGCGATGGGGGGAGCCTGAGCCGACTTCCAGTGACGTGCAATAACAAGTCTAGCAGCATTAATTAGATGTTTTGAAAGGGATTTTTTATATTTGCCCAATCTTCTCGGAGTGTTATGCAGCAGGTAGTATGAGGGGTCATCTGATGCCTCCACGTCTGTGATTTTAGTAATAATAGACTTCACAGCATTCAAAAAGGGCACAATGACTGGGCAGCTCCAGAAAATATGGAGCATAGTTCCCTTGTGTGCAGAGCAGCGCCAACATAAGGGGCTAGAGTTAGGGAACATCTTGTGAAGTCTATCAGGAGTGTGGAACCATTGTGTTAACATCTTGTACCCAGATTCTTGTATGCGCGCCGATATGGAAGATTTCTGGGACAGTATTAACCACTTAAGCCCAACTGGACGAGATTTCTCGTCCAGTTGGGCTGCGCGCACTCCCGCGGGTCGCGCGTGCGCCCCCGCTACTGGCCGCTAGCCCACCGATCAGTGAAAGGGATTATAAATCCCTTTCGCTGATCGGACCCCCCCCCGGAGAAAAGCCGACAGCGTCTCTTCAGACGCTGCGGCTTTTCTGAGCTCTGGTCTCATTTCTTCTGCCTGGGAGCGAGATCGATCGCTCCCAGGACTTTTTGATTCTGGCCATCTTGTGGCCAAATAGCAAATTACACCCCAAAAATTTTTTTTTAAGAATAAACCTATAAATATATTAAAAAAAAACCCTGTTTACCTCCCACACCAAAAAATACCCACATACAAGTTTAAATTAAAAAAAAAAAAAATTACAATAATAAAAAAAAAAAAAAACATAAATAGTTACCTAAGGGTCTGAACTTTTTAAATATTCATGTCAAAGGAGTATATCAATATGATTTAATAAATTATGGGCTTCTAAACAGTGATGGACGCAAAACGGAAAAAATGCACCTTTATTTCCAAATAAAATATTGTCGCCATACATTGTGATAGGGACATAATTTTAATGGTGAAATACCCGGGGCATATGGGCAAATACAATACGTGAGTTTTAATTATGGAGGCATGTATTATTTTAAAACTATAATGGCTGAAAACTGAGAAATAATGAATTTTTTCCATTTTTTTCTTATTCTTCCTGTTAAAATGCATTTACAGTAAAGTGGCTCTTAGCAAAATATACCACCCACAGAAAGCCTAATTGGTGGCGGAAAAAACAAGATATAGATCAATTAATTGTGATGAGTAGTGATAAAGTTATTGGCAAATGAATGGGGGGTGAAAGTTGCTCGGATGTAAAAAAATTTCAACCCTTCGGGCTAAAGTGGTTAAAATCTTTTGCCACTGGGGGTCAGTAAAGGTCTTACCTAGGGTGGATTCCCATTTAGAACGCAGGGAAGAGGAAAGTCCCGAGTCATTAAGGAGCATTAGGTAAATTTGAGAAATTCCTTGTGTGACATGACCCTCCCCACTGCACAATCTCTCAAAGGAAGATAGGATTCTGGAAAAGCATCTAGCATTACCCATACCTGATAGAAAATGTATAAACTGTAAATGGGACCAAGCATCTAAGGAAGGGGATTGCAATCGATCCCTTAGGAGGGATAGTTCTGCCCACCTAGAGTTCTCAAGCAAGTGGAGTGCTCTAACAGGGCTTAATTTTCTCCAGTGTTTATATGCCCCTTTGTGCATGCCCGGGGGAAAGTCAGGATTATCAAGCAGTGGGGTCAACGGAGAAGGCACAGAGAATAGGTGAGCAGATCTATTTATTTTGTTGAGAATCTTAACAGTGTTCTCAGTCAATGGAGAGGTCTTAACCTGGGGGGGCAGTGCTAATGCAGACCAAGGCAAAGACTGCAAGTTAAGGGCAGTCAGGTCACTCTCCATACCAACCCATTGTTTAAGAGCACCATGGCGATGCCAATCGACAATTCGTACTAGGGTCGAGGCCCCATAGTAAAGAGAGAGGTCTGGGATCGACATGCCTCCCTGGTTTTTAGGCAAAATTGTTAGTGCATATTTAAGTCTAGGAGGTCTATTTTTCCAGATGAATTTCTGAAATGGCTTCCTCATTTCTTTGAAGTATGACGCGGGTGTGAATACAGGAAGGGCCTGAAAGACATAGAGGAACCGTGGTAAAACATTCATTTTTATGATGTTTGTTCTGCCAAACCAGGAGAATTTTGCAACATCCCATCTCCTCAGGTCCGCCTTAATCTTAGAAAGCAGAGGGGCGTAGTTAAGGGCAAAGACTTCGCCCAGATTATTGGGCAAATCTGAATTTTTAATTTTTCTGGTCTTTTTTGTTAGAAGTTCTGTGCATGTTTTTGTCTTTCTTCCATGCATTTGTATGAGAATTGTACGTCTCTTTTTTTCGAGCTTACCAATGAAAGTAATATACTCTATATGAAGAATTAACCAACCTCTTCAACCGAAAAAAACTCCTTTTGGGATTTTTCTGAATTCCTATTAAAGCGGAACTGCAGTGAAATCATGTAGTGAAAAAAGTGCTTCATTTTTACAATATTTATTTATAAATGATTTAGTCAGTGTTTGCCCATTGTAAAATCTTTCCTCTCCCTGATTTACATTCTTACATTAATCACATGGTGACATTTCTACTGCTGGCAGGTGATGTCTGTGGAAAGATGATGCATAGTTGGAAACAGCGTTTCCCACAATGCAACACGGCTTCCACAGTGTGATGTCAGCACCCTGGTGCTGACATCACACTGTGGGAGGGGTTTCACCACAGTATCAGCCATACAGATTCCCCGATGATCCATTTGAGAAAGGAAAATATTTCTCTTGGGAAAGGGGGTATCAGCTACTGATTGGGATAACGTTCAATCCTTGGTTACGGTTTCTCTTGAATAAATCGCACATAAATATATTAACCCTGCCATTTGAATTTTAAACACACAAAAATTGCAAATTGCATACAAATGTATTGAAATGTCAGTGCCATTGAAATGCAATACATCTGTGCCAATCCTGTTTCTGCTGTGACCCCTCCCATGCTGAAGAAATTAAAACTATGATTGCCGTCTGAGAAAGGTGCTCTGTTACATTCAAGAAAATTCTGTTTTTACTATTTTTCCATTCTTTTCCAAATGATGTTTTAGCAAACAAGAGGTTTTATCGATTTGTCATAAATTAGCTAGCATCCCCGTGAGATCCTTCAAAAGTTGTAATTAAGGCATCTACTGACATTTATTAATGTTTGCAAAAGAATGTTTCTCTTCCGAATGGAACAAAGTCTGAAGAATGCTTATTAGCTGAAAGCGTACTTTTTGTTTACCTCTAAGTTACTCAATAAATGGTATCATCCTGATTCAAAACGTCTTGCTTTTTCTGATGACTAATGTCACCCAGCTGGGACCCCTCGGGCAACATTTTGTGGATGAGGCTATACAGACACACCCCTGGCCTGCCGGCTATTTATGTATTCTGTCACTGTGGTGATCTGTTAATGTGTGGTACATGATGGAGGGGGCGGAGCATGGGAGAAAACATGTTTTAGGCAACGTTCGGGCAAGTCGATACAGCATGACAGATTTCTTGCGTACCGGAGTCACTGCATTCACACTAGATTCTCAGAAGAGAAGGTCTTTAGCGGCCGCCTTGACTGAGTGTACTCTAATGTGTGTACACCTTTAGATACCAAGCTAAGAAAATACTAGACTGTGTGAGTCACATCACTTCTGCATTTGGAGTACGCTGGGCGAGGGTTGCAGGTGCGCTCTCTTTGTTTCTGCTGTCTCCATTGACCTGAGGTCTGGTACTGTGACAGAGAGAGGGGGCTCAGGCAGCGGCCATGGGGGTGGCACCGGGAGGCAAGGCAGATAGCGGTGGCGTGATGGCACAGGTGCAAGCATGATGGCGCCCATAGTGCAGTGGCGCCTATGGCACGAGCCATGGCTGTACCCCTCTAGATATACCACTGGTTATGAGGCTTGTTTCACAGTCAAGAGCCCTCACTTCACTGTGATTTTTAGCTGGCCACTGTCTAATTTCTTTCCTTTCATGTCTCACCTCTGTGCACAAATGTGGTCACGCAGTCATCTGAAGCAGTCCTAATTGTCAATAAGGAACAATTTTCCATACCTCACTCCAGCAACCTGTGCTGTGCTGTAGTTATAGCCCCAGTAAAGCATCAATGCGTTTATAACAGGCTGGCAGCCCTATGACAGAAATATGATGCTTTCAAGGCATTTTATTTCTTGTCAGATCAGAACCGATGTAGAATAAACACCATAACCTTTCTGGAGACATTTCTGAAACCTTTCAGGGCTGCATTTTACTTGGTTCAATAAATGCCTCTTGTGTTATTCCTCCAACAATTGTTCTCTAGCACACGTCTCTACATTTATGGCACGAGAGAGAACTTTTTATGTCTGTATTATTTAGAATACTTAAAGGTCACTAATCTTCACTTGGAAAAAATAGCATTGGACTACTCTAGGGGACCCAGAAGGAAACCTCATAGGGAACAGTGCACGCTCTTACAGCACAAAGCGTGGTGAGTGGCCGAATAGTGAGGGTGTAGTTTACTACAGTCTATTGGAAACCCAGGGCTGGATTTATCATAAGGAACTGTAGGCACGTGCCTACAGGCGCCTGATGATGGAAAGGCGGCTCACTCCCTTCCCCGAGCACCTCCTACCCGGTGCAGAGTCCTGTTGAGAGAGTGTAAATGAGGGGTTACTCACCCGGCTCTCGGCATTCCACTGACAAGATCTCCCTTCAGTCACAGGCACCTCTACATACTTAATATTGAAGGTACTTCCAGTTACCTAATACTAAGGGGCACCTGTAGCTGCCTATGACAGGCAAGAGAAGGAAGGGAGAAGTGACAGCTGGGCCAGCCAGCACACTTGCGGTGCGGTTCTTCAGATATTTGTAGGTTCATGGAGGGTGAAGTCCAAGGTGCCAGGAGGACATCTGTGCCTATAGGCTCCTGAGTCCTGTGTGTTAAATCCAGGCCTGTGGAAACATTTCGAGAGGGTGCCATCCACCCAATTACATTAGCTGAATTGTCCTGTGAGGTTTCCTGCTGGGTACCCTAAAGTAGGTAAAAATGTCAGAACACCCCATTAGGATTGATATAGCCTCAGTATTTACAAGATGTCTACCCCTTTAAATCACATAAAAATGAATGCATATTCATATGCGACACCACACCACCCTCCACCTAGCCAGACATGTCTCACTCCTATAACTACTGGAAGCTTCATCAGAGGACAATCACAGTGCAGTAGTGCAAAACGTGCAAAACATACAGTTAAATACATTCATTTCATACTATCATGTTTATCAATGTAGCATAGCCTCACGGCCATATATATGTTACGGCCAGAACCCGAAGTTTGACCACTTCTAGTTCTGGCCGGCCACTTCGGGTTCTGGCCGGCCAATGTGCGAAGTGGCCGCTGCGCTGCGGCCAATGTTAGAAATGGATTGATTCCTGTGACATGAATGTATCTTCTGGCCGCAGCGCAGCGGCCAAACGTATAACCACTTAGTTAATTTGCTGCAATTAAGCCGGCGGCAATGTAACGCGTGTCCCCGAGAGTCGTTCGTCGCACCAGGAAAGCAGAGCGGGGAGGCTGCAGACATTGCTTCTGCCAGCACCCGCTCTGCAAGAACGGCAGGATTCCCCTGCCACGACGAACGACTCCGGGGGAGGGGGGACACTCGTGTCCCCGCCGGCTGCCCATAGGAGAGCGAGAGAGGCGTGGGGGGAGAGGAGAGAGAGGCAGAGAAAAAGCCGGCGGCTTGAATTGTTACATTGCCGCCGGCTTAATTGCATTGAATTAACTAAGTGGTTATACGTTTGCCCGCTGCGCTGCGGCCAGAAGATATATTAATGTCACAGGAATCAATCCATTTCTAACATTGGCCGCAGCGCATCGGCCACTTCGCACATTGGCCGGCCAGAACCCGAAGTGGCCGGCCAGAACTAGAAGTGGCCAAACTTCGGGTTCTGGCCATAACATCTACAAGCCAAACGTCTCACCTGTCCTGCTGGCTCTTATATAGTGATCAGGTTGTTCATAGCAGTGTCAGCAACTTCCTGTCCACCTTGAATCTGGCTCTGATTTCATAGGGTCAAAGGGTAAACTGTATCAGTCATATGTGCTCAATAAACTGCTCATTTTTACCATTGTAAATGTATATCCAAAAAGGGTGTCCGATGCTGTCCCCCTTAATGTCAAATGTAACTCCCCCCCCCCCCCCCCCCCCATGCCCCTTGCACTATACTTTACATGTCTATGTCTGCCCCTTGTCCTCTGCTGGCTCTGGACTCCCCCCCCCCCCCCCCACGTGGTTGCCAGAGTAACGTGGGCGTGTGTGTGACATCAAACACGCGCCCATGTGTACCCCGGCAACCACGTGGGGTGCATGTACGCAGGACCGTGCAGAGGATCCTCAAGTGGGTGGTGCCCATATTTAAAAAAAGGGTCCCTAACTAATCAATTGTGCTAAATTGTGTATGTAATACCTCCTCTCCAGAACGCAGTATTAGGCAGTCTTAGCCCTCGCCCCCCTTTCTTTATAACAGTATCAGGCAGACATTGTCTCCTTCCAACCAAGTCTTTTCAGCAGTGATAGGAGCCCACTATTAGAGGGGGCAAAGTGGAGCCTGATGTAGGACTCACCTTTCATTACCGGGACCTCTGTCCCTCTTGATCAGCACACAAGCTTCTTTTCAGGCAAAGAAGTAGTGGTTGCCAATATGCAGTGGTTGCTAAGCATTAGAAGGTGCAGTAAGTGCCAAGGTGCAGTGGGTGCCCAGATGCAGTGGGTGGTAAGATGCAAAGGTCCAATTGCACCTCAGCACCAACTGCAACGTAGCACAAAGTACAGTATGTGTCAAGCTGCAGTGGGTACCAAGGTCCAGTTTGTATTGGGCTTTGATTTGCAGTGGGTGCTAAGCAGTACTGGGTGATGAACGAGTAGCAGATGTTGATAAACAATAGTGGGTGCCATGTGAGTGCTAATTGGTACTAGAGATGGCCCGAACCTCCAATTTTCGGTTCGCGAACTTCCGCCAAAAGTTCGGTTTGCACGAACTTCCGCAAACCGCAATAGACTTCAATGGGCAGGCGAACTTTGAAAAATAGAAACACTTATGCTGGCCACAAAAGTAATGGAAAAGATGTTTCAAGGGGTCTAACACCTGGAGGGGGGCATGGCGGAGTGGGATAGATGCCAAAAGTCCCGGGGAAAAATCTGGATTTGACGCAGGCCCAAAGTGCTTTAAAACATCTTGCATGTGTACACATCAATCAGGGAGTGTAATTAGAGTACTGCTTCACACTGACACACCAAACTCACTGTGTAACGTACCGCAAACAGCTGTTTGTGTTGTGACGGCTGTGCTGGACTGGTGCGCACCATGGCAAGAGTGCAGGCCATGCCGGTTTTCAAGCCCATATGGTCGCCGGGCTAAGGTAGCTGAATGACAGAACAGTGACTGTCCAGCTGATCAAATTTGGTCTGTCCACAATGAAGCAACGACCTTATTATCATGGGTGTGCCCCCGCCCCCGACATGCTCATATAGCCATTGGTCATTGCTTCATTGTGATACGCAAGCCCCTTCACCACAGCAAGGTAATGATCACGAAGGGGAATTGGCACATGTACATGCCTTTTGTTTTGTTGTTGCAGCCAGAAAAATTAGGCAGGCATGTACACGCACCAGAAAAATTATTATAATGGCTGCTGCTAGCAAAAAATTCAGGAATCCACATGGAGTCCTGGACCCTGTTGGTGGTGTTGAAGAAGGCAGTCAACCGGCCTGCAGGCAAAGATGCTGTGTGGGGACTGACTTAGTCTTGGTGCAGGCAGTCACACGGCGTACAGGCAGAGATACTGTGTGTGGGGACTGACTTAGTCTTCGGGCAGGCCTGAGCATGCTTTGCAGACCATGTATCTGTGGTCAGATGGACCCTTGACCCAACGCTGTGTGCCAGAGATGTCACCACTTGCCTTTCAACTTTACGATACAGTTTAGGTATCGCCTTTTTTGAGAAAAAATTGCGGCCTGTTATCTTCCACTGTGGTGTGTGGCTTTGCTTTTGTGTGCTGCTTTTCCTCAGGTGGTCATCCCTTTGCAGTTTGTGCTTTGTAATCATGTGCCTTCGTAAGGTAGTTGCCCCTACGCGGGTTTTGGTCTTTCCACGGCTCAATTTTCGGTGGCAGAGAGTACAGATGGCATTGCTCTCATCTGAGGCAGACACGCAAATAAATTTCCACACCGCTGGGCCCGGAGTGATGGCACTTTGGTGGTGGCGGCCGACTGAGTGTTAAGTGGGATGCCAGAATCCGAGCAGGAGGAGGAAGATATGCAACGCTTCCGTGAGAAGCTAAGAAAGATGAGGTGTTCTGTGTTAAATAGTCAACTACGTCCTGACAATATTGGGGGTTGATGGCACGTGCCTTCTTCTGAACACTGTACTTTGGTCAAGGGCCGCACGAAATCACGACAGCGCGACCTTGAACAGACCTGCCAGGTTTTGTCCATATTGGGGGGGAGGAAGTGAAAGGTATGCACTGACTTGACTAATACAATGTGCAGTCACACAGGTGCAGTTAACAGGTATGCACGGAGTGGTATATCACACTGCGTGCACTCACGTAGGTAGGTGGGTGCACTGAACACAAAAGGTATGTATATGCAGGTAGCGGACAGGCACAGTGACACTGCATGCGCTCAACTCACGTAGGTAGGTGGGTGCACTGTGAAAAACAGGTAGGTAGGTAGTTATATGCAGTAATGAGTATTACAATGTGCACCTGTCACACACAGACAGGTAGCGGACAGGCACAGTGGCACTGCGTGCGTTCAGCTCATGTAGGTAGGTGGGTGCACTGTGAACAACAGGTAGGTAGGTATATGCAATAAGTAATGGGTATTACAATGTGCACCTGTCACACACAGACAGGTAGTGGACAGGCATAGTGACACTGCATGCGCTCACGTAGGTGGGTGGGTGCACAGTGAACAACAGGTAGGTATATGCAGTGATGGGTAATGTGCACCTGTCACACACACAGGTAGTCACTGACTGTGCTGGGCCTGGCAGTGGCACACACACAGTATGAATTATCAAACCACTGCTATCTATGTGATTGGCAGCTTCCATTTCCTGGATCGGTGGAGATTTGTTTGTTAGGAGAGTTTTCTGCTTATCCCGGCTCCCCGGAGTGCAGCGTTCTCCTCTCTCTTGCTCTGTCGGGCAGCGTTAAACACAGATGTAAGGCGGGTTTTGTGCAGTTTTCTTGTCAGTTGATCAATAGTTTCTGCAAGTTCAGCTACACAATCCTCTCAGTCTAACTGGGTAAGATGAGGAGTCTTCTTTCACAAGGAATACAGCAGACTCGCAGCACAATGGTGTGACTCCTCTCCTGTCACAGAAGACACCGACAGGCATGTCAGAAAAACACAACATTGAACCGAAGCTAACTGTAAAGTAGGCCAGTAATCGATTTTTTTTTATTGATATCCGGTCGAGTTGATCAATTACATTTGTTCAAATCCACTAGATATTGATGATGCAAACAACATATGAACCATGGAAAAAAAAATGACCCAGGAGGGGAAAAAAAGGGGGGGGGGGGGGTTACATATATATTTGGGGCACAAACTATTGTTTGGGCAATTTTTTTTTTTGGGGGGGGGGGGGATGTTTACAACCCTCTTTGATTTTGGTTCACACAGGTGTCGAGCAAAAAAATACCATAAAAAGTGCAATACCATTCTGGGTGCCATTTTTTTGGATTGCATGAAGGTAAGAAAGTATGTATTTTACACATTGCTGGTTTCATGTATTGCGAATTAGGTTCTTCCATAGACGCAGGCTCAGATTTACATCCATCACATGAGCCTATAGGCACAGATGCCCTGGCATCCTAGACTTCTCCCTCCATGAACCGACAACCCCCCCTCAAACTACAAGTGTGTTGGCTGGCCCAGCTGTCATTTCTCCCTTACTTCCCCTGCCCGTCATAGGTAGCTACAAGTGTCCCCTAGCATTAGGTAGCCACAGGTATCCTCAGTATTAAGTAGCTAGTGGTGACCTCTAGTGGAATGTCAAGACCTGGGTGAGCAACCTCTCCTTTATGTTCTGCTCAGGACTCTGCAATGGAAGGAGGCATGTGCCTACAGTGCCTTATGGTAAATCCAGCCCTGCATAGACGCATAGTGCAGTATATGAGTATTAGATCTGGGACCCACTAGCAGCCATTTTCTAAGTGCTAATGATTTGTAAAGCTCTTGCTCAAGTGGGATCACTCCCATAGCATTACATTAGCAAGAGCTTTTCAAGTCACAAGCAGGGGGATCCAGGACTTAGTGCCAAGGCCGGATTTATACTTTTGCCGCCCCTAGGCCAAGTATATTGGGGCTCCCCTTCCGAATGCAGCAGTGCCCCTCTCATTGTATGTGCAGCCCCCTCTTTCATGTGTATCCATGTACAGCAGCACCTCTCATTCATGCGCAGCTCTCTTGGACATCAACTTCCCTTTTCATCTGTTGCTCCGCATTTTCAGCCTTTTCTTTCATATGAAGTAAAGCCTCTTTCATGCCCAGGTGCACCCTGTGGCTGCAGCCGCCCTAGGCCCGGGTCTTGGTGGCCTTTCCCAAAATCCGACCCTGCTTAGGGCAGAAGCACACTGCAGAGCACTTGTGTCATTGTTCTTAATGTGTTTTTGCTGTTCTGTAATTTAATCAAAAGGTCGATCGTACACAAAAACAGACCGGTGTATAGCCAGCTTTACAGAGAGCACGGATCAGACCTGACTAGCAAGTAGCAGATTACAGATATAAAAGTAACGCTTTCACACACAACCACAGAAATCAATGTTGGGAGGGAGGGGGGTGGCAAACAGGGGGGTAGGGAAGCTGCCAGACTATTAGTGCGGTGTACACCCTGCTGTCATAGAAGACGTGTTGCCAAACAATAAACAGCTAGTTCTCACTTACCTTCTAGTGAGAAAAATAAATAACAGATTGTAATTGCTTTATTGAGCGGGGTAACACTGATAATGCATCTGGTGTATTTATATCATCAATAAACGTATCCTTAAAAGCACAACTCTAGCTTGTTGAGACATAAGAAATATGATTAGTTAGGTCTACACACTGCTAGGGTTAATAACAGTCCTTATTTCAACTTCCTTCGTATTTTTTTTTTTTTAGTCATTCCACAGTGTTCCTAAAGACTTGTTGTACTCACCTGTCCGCGCTGTCTTGGCGTCCCGTTCTCTCCACGCGCGCGCGCGCTGCTGGCCGTGGTTTGTTGACTATGGCAGGAGGCGGGCGCACGTTTGTGCATAGCAGCGTAGGACTTTACGCGCGCAGGCGCGAAGTTCGATGCGCGCGGACGCGTAGACATGTACGCATGCGCGAGACTGGGGATAAGCAAGTACGCATGCGCATACACATACGCGGTAAACTTGCCGCCAAAATTAAGTATAAAAGACCTCCCCCAGCCATAGCTCAGTGCTGTTCGTTCTGACAGCTAGTGGGTTTGCCCGATCCTGTTGGTGCCTCTGACCAAACCTGCCTTTGATTTGCCTGCGTGATATTGACCCGGTTCGCCTGACTATTCTCGATTTCCTGCCCCTCGCTCTGACTCGGCCTGTTTACTGGATTCCGCATCTGTTTGCTGCCTGCCCTGATTCTTGGACTGTATTCTGGACTACTCTACCTGCCGCCTGCCGCCTGACCTCGGATTGCATCTCGACAACTCTGCCTGCCTGCCGCCTGCCCCTGACCTTGGATTGTATCTGGACCATTCTGCCTGCCGCCTGCCCTTGACCTCGGATTGTATCTTGACCATTCTGCCTGCCTCCTGCCTCCTCGGATTGAACTCTGACCATACTAATCTTCTCCACATTGTGGATCCGTTCTCTCGACCACTAGAAGGTGATCCCAGTTTGCTACCTGGTAGGGCACTAGGCAGCTAAGACCAGAAGCAATCCCCTCGGGTCGTTTTTGGTGAAGACCCGTGGTCACCTAGACTCCGCACCTGGGTAAAACCTTGCCCCCTAGTGGAAGGGTCATTGTACCACCAACGCTCAGTGGTGCTCAGCAGAGCTCGAATATTCGAGTAGCTCGAATATTCGAGCTCTTTTTCAGCTATTCGAGCTCGGTATTCGAGCTCCGAATAGCTGGAGCTATTCGAATGGGCTATCCGAGTACACTCGAATAGCCCATTCACTATTCGAGCTATTCGAGCTCGGTACCGAGCTCGAATAGCGTCATAGCCCAGATTGATGTCCTTAGAGCCAATCAGAGGGCTCCCAGGCCCTCTGACGGCAGCCAATCACAGAGGGGGACCCTGGCCAGCCCCTACCCTATAAATAGCGGCCGCCATGTTCCGTTTCTCCATGCTTGCCTGAGACTTGTACAGAGAGAGAGTTGCTCCTTTGTGCTTTGGCTTAGCAAGTGCTCTATTGTGATCATTTACCTAGCGTTTTTGCTCACCTACACATGCCATATACACCTATATTGTTGTTAGTTAGATAGACATTGTATTTTAGTTAGTAGCTTGTGTGTTACATTAGAGACAGGCAGCTGCTGCAAGCTTACAGGTTTAGGCCTCAGGGGGGCCTTGCCTCTGTGGGCAGCGTCCTCTGTTTATTTCTCTCATCTATACCAGTATTTCTGCTGTCCTTTACTAATAGTATTGTAGTTATACTGTACTAGGACTAGGACACTCACTGACTGTCACTGTTTATAGGCTACTAGCTAGCTCCTGCGTGTGTGCACTCACTCACTGTCTGTGTGTACACACACTCTATTTCCTTCTGATTACTGATAGATTATTGTTAGTTAGTTGTACTTACTTACTACTTACTCTTACTGTACCCGTAGGGACACTCACTGTCACTGTTCATATAGGCTACTAGCTCCTGCGTGTGCGCACTGCACTCACTGTCTGAGTGTACACACACAACACACACTCTATTTCCTTCTGATCGCTGATAGATTATCGTAATTAGTTAGTTCTACTTACTGTTACTACTTACTCTTACTGTACTAGGAGTCTAGGACACTCAGTCACTGTGTTCATAGGCTACTAGCTCCTGCGTGCGTGCACTCACTGTCTGAGTGTACACACACCCACACTCCATTTCCTTCTGATCGCTGATTGATTATCGTAATTAGTTAGTTGTACTTACTGTTACTACTTACTCTTACTGTACTAGGAGTCTAGGACACTCAGTCACTGTCCATAGGCTACTAGCTCCTGCGTGCGGTCACTCACTGTCTGAGTGTACACACACCACCCACACTCTATTTCCTTCTGATCGCTGATTGATTATTGTAATTAGTTAGTTCTACTTACTGTTACTACTTACTCTTACTGTACTAGGAGTCTAGGACACTCAGTCACTGTGTTCATAGGCTACTAGCTCCTGCGTGCGTGCACTCACTGTCTGAGTGTACACACACCCACACTCCATTTCCTTCTGATCGCTGATTGATTATTGTAATTAGTTAGTTCTACTTACTGTTACTACTTACTCTTACTGTACTAGGAGTCTAGGACACTCAGTCACTGTGTTCATAGGCTACTAGCTCCTGCGTGCGTGCACTCACTGTCTGAGTGTACACACCCCCACACTCCATTTCCTTCTGATCGCTGATTGATTATTGTAATTAGTTAGTTCTACTTACTGTTACTACTTACTCTTACTGTACTAGGAGTCTAGGACACTCAGTCACTGTGTTCATAGGCTACTAGCTCCTGCGTGCGGTCACTCACTGTCTGAGTGTACACACACCACCCACACTCTATTTCCTTCTGATCGCTGATTGATTATTGTAATTAGTTAGTTCTACTTACTGTTACTACTTACTCTTACTGTACTAGGAGTCTAGGACACTCAGTCACTGTGTTCATAGGCTACTAGCTCCTGCGTGCGTGCACTCACTGTCTGAGTGTACACACACCCACACTCCATTTCCTTCTGATCGCTGATTGATTATTGTAATTAGTTAGTTCTACTTACTGTTACTACTTACTCTTACTGTACTAGGAGTCTAGGACACTCAGTCACTGTGTTCATAGGCTACTAGCTCCTGCGTGCGTGCACTCACTGTCTGAGTGTACACACACTAAATTTACTTGTGATTACTACTGATTATTGTAACTGCTAGTTGTACTTCCTGACTGTTACTACTTACTTACTGTACTAGGGGACACTCACTCAGTCACCTCACCAACCAACCCACTCCATTAAAGTACCCCACTTTTCAGCCGCCCTTTTAAAAAACTTTTGTCTATACGCCCAAAACATTGAAGATGTCTGGAAGTGGCAGCCAGCGCGGTTTGGGCAAGGGGAAGGGCAGCAAGGGAATCAGGAGGAGAGGGAGCAGCATTGTGGCAAGCCGTGGCCGCGGGCGCGCCACCATGCACAGTTCCGCAGTAGCAGCAGCAGCGTCAGTGGCTAACATTCCTCCCATAGCCACTGGCCGTGGACGCCTTGGGCGCCGCCCAGCAGGAGCATCTGCAACTCACGCTGCAGAGACACAGCAGCAGCAGCGTGTAGCACCTGCTCCCATTTTCCTCCAGCCGGGTCGGAAACGTCCCATTGAGGAAAAGCATGCAGACACTGTGGTGCAACTCATGACGGAGGATGAGCAGCCCGCCATCAGCTCTGCATCTGAGGCCTCCACCCTCACCACCACCACCACCACCCCTGTTCGCAGCAGCCGCCCAGCAGGGTCTGGGGAGGAGGCCAGTTCACCGTCACTCGCCGACCTGTCATTCAGCAGTCTTTTGACCCCAGGCATCATGAGTAAATTGTCTGCTGTTGTTGGCGATCTTGAGGAGGAGATGCTGATGGGCACTTTGGGGGATGAGGGATTGGACAGCAAGACTGTGGCGACAGTCAAGCAGCCCATCCATGCATCAGGAGAGGAGTTTGGGGGGTCCTCATCCCAGCAGGACATGTTTCAGGAGGGGGAGGATGTTGATGACCCGGTGACAGACAGAGACTGGGTGCCACCACCTCCAGGGGATGTCGTCCTCAGCAGCTCTGAGGAGGAGGAGGAGGATGCTCTTGTGGGCCTTGCAAGGAGGCGCATCATTGCAAGCATTGGCAGCAGCAGTAGGCAGGTCCCACAGCCTGCTGGTGTCTCAGGCTCAGCAGCAGCAGCAGCAGCATCTGCCAGTACCACCACCAGCCGCACCCAAGCCCCCCAAGCCCCACCCCCAACCACCACAGGGAGACAGGCAGCAGCGCTTCCATGCCGTAGGGGGATGTTTCTGTCTCCAATCTGGCGCTTTTTCACCATGCCCACAGTGTACAGCAAGTACGCCACTTGCAACCACTGTCAGCGGAAGTTGAGCAGAGGTGCAGACCCCTAAAGTTCTGCACCAGCTCGCTCATCAACCACCTTGCTGCGAAACATTTCCACCAGCATCAGGAGTTCCAGAGGCTGAAGGCATCTGGTGCTGGCAGTGGCACCACACCCATCACTGCACAGCCTTCAGCAGCAGCAGCAGCAACAGCAGCCACCCGCCCTCCTGCTCCTCCAGCAGCACCAGCAGGAGTGCGGAAACGCACTGCTCCTCCCCCCTCTGCAACTCCTGCCGCCGACACTGAGGCCTGTTCTGGCAGCCAGTCCTCAGTGGCCTCCTCCGCTGTGTCTGCTGATTCCCGTGCCAGCAAAAGGCCACGCCAGAGCCTTTTGAGCGAGTCCTTCCAGGGGGTGGTTAGGGCTCTGCCTCCCAGCAGCCGTCGCGTGCGGCAGCTGAACGGCTTGCTGGCACGGGCCATGTGCTCCCAACTCCTGCCGTACACGCTCGTGCAGGAGGGGAGCGACATTCGTGCGCTGCTTGCTTGCGCAGCCCCAGACTGGCAGCTCCCCAGCAGACACTTTTTCTCCCGCAAGGCCATTCCTGCACTGCACCGCTTTGTGATGGCCAATGTGGAGCGAGGGCTGGAGCACGCGGTTGGTGAAAGGGTCCACGTCACCATGGACTCCTGGAGCAGCCGCTTCGGGACAGGCCGCTACCTGTCCTTCACTGTCCACTGGGTCAGCTTGGTGGAAGGGGGTGAGGATGGGAGAGCAGCAGCGGGCACAGCAGCAGCAGCAACACAGTGGGTGGTGCCACCCCGCAGGGTCAGGGGAACTGCAGCAGGTTCCTCCGATCCTCTGCCATCCTCCGGCACACCTGGCCAAACCCCCCGCCTCAGCAGCAGCGTGAAGGCCCGCCACTGCCAAGCGCTGCTGCACTCGGTCAGCCTTGGGAAGACCAAGCTGACGGCAACCCATGTGTTGGCCAAACTCCAGGAGCAGGAGAGGATTTGGCTGACCCCCAGAGGCCTCAGAGTCGGAGAGGTGGTGGCCGACAATGGGGCCAATCTGGTTGCCGCAATAGACAGGGGAAACCTGACCCACATCCCCTGTCTTGCCCACGTGCTGAACCTGGTGGTGCAGAAGTTCCTGCGCACCTACCAGGGGATGGGCGAACTGCTGGAAACGGCAAGGAATGTTGTGCGTCACTTCCGGCGCTCGGCTGCAGCCTGTGCGAGCCTGGAAGACGTGCAAAAGGAGCTGGATCTGCCACGCCATCGGCTGATCCTTGACGTTCCGACTCGCTGGAACTCCACCCTGGCGATGTTGGAGCGTCTGGTTGAACAGAGGCACGCTGTCAAACAGTACCTTGCCCTGGCCACTGTTTCCGCAGCTCAGAGAAGGGACAAGACCAGCAACATCCCGTCCATCGTCCCCGATGATGACTGGAGGCACATGCAGCAGGTGTGCTTTGTGCTGGCTCCCTTCCTGCAGGCCACAAACATGGTGAGCAGGGACCATGCTATGGTCTGCGAGTGGGTGCCCCTGGTTTCTCTGCTGAACAGGGCCCTCGATGCTTTGCTGGAACAGGGAGCGGCAGCCTTGGACCAGCAGGAGCGGCAACCAGCTGCGCAGTCCACCTCTGAGGGGTAGGAGGAGGAGGACTTGGTGGAGGTCCCTGACCTGGCTGCTGATGAGGGGGATCAGCACAGCTCAGCTGAGTTGGTGCGGGGGTGGAGAGAGGATGAGGCGGCAGAGGAGGAGGATGAGGACAGCACTGACGTCGATGTGCCAGCAGACGTGGCCCGCCTCTTCCAATGGCAGCGCACATGCTGACGTGCCTGCGCAGGGACCCCAGGGTGATCCAGATGAAGCAGAGGGAGGACATCTGGATCAGCATGATGTTGGACCCACGCCTCAAGGGGAAGTTGAGCCAGTTCCTGCCGCCTGCAGGAGGAGACCCAGCGCAACAAATAAGGAGCTTGCAGCAGGCCCTTGTTGAGCGCTTGGAGGAAGCCTTCCCCCAGCCTTCCACCCCCACTGTCCAGCAGCCAGCACAGAGGCAGCAGCAGGTGCCTGCATCCAGCAGCAGCAAGCGCCCCACAGACCTGCTGTCTCTCAGCCACGAGCTCTACAGGACTGTAGAGGCTCCGGCAGCAGTGACTAGAGAGGAGATGCATGCAGCAGCATCCTCCTCCGGTCACAGCCAGCGCCTGACCCGCATGGTGGCTGACTACATGGGGTCGTACAGCGGGCTTGACAGCGATGCCCCTGTTGATCCCATGGAGTATTGGGTCAAGCGCATGGAGATCTGGAGCGAGCTGGCGCAGTACGCCCTGGAAGTGCTGTCCTGCCCCCCTTCCAGCGTGCTGTCCGAGCGCTGCTTCAGTGCAGCTGGTGGCGTGGTCACCGAGAAACGCTCACGTCTGTCTCACAAGTCTGTGGACAGACTGACGTTTCTCAAGATGAACCAGGCGTGGGTGGAAGGCGAGTTCCTGGCCCCTGTTGTCGGCGAGAGGGGGACATGAACTGGCTGCCGGAACCATCGTTAATGTGCCTTACCACCCTTTACCACCTCCTGGCTCCTGCTCACTAAGCCAGCCTGGTTCACTTTGACTATTACGTCGCCTGCAGCCACACATTTTACACCTACAGTGGGCTGCTGTGTACTGCCCTTCTGCTGTCTGTCTGTGTTTCCCACTGCCAGGGTACACAGAATTACCTTCTTCTGCTGCCACTCTGCCACCAGCTATTACGTCAAACAATAGCTATATTGGTTGTAAAACCAAAAACCAAAAAACCATTAAAAAAAAAAAAGGTTTAATTTTTCTGAGGTGCCCGGGTTGAAAACTGTGTTGTCCCAGTTGTGTATTGGACAAAATGTGGGCTGCACGACCGCTGTCTGGGACCTCCTGTTGTGTTTATTTACAGCCCTGGTATCACCGCTAGGTACCAGGGCTATTATGTCACGCTGCCTACCTGCTGCCACACTCACACTGCTCCTCCATACCTCCTCCTGCTGCTGCTGCTGCTGTCTGTCTGTGTTTCCCACTGCCAGGGTACACAGATGATTTACCTTCTGCTGCCACTCTGCCACCAGCTATTACGTCAAACAATAGCTGCTCGCCTACTCCTCCATTCCTCCTGCTGCTGCTGCTGTCTGTCTGTGTTTCCCACTGCCAGGGTACACAGAATTACCTTCTTCTGCTGCCACTCTGCCACCAGCTATTACGTCAAACAATAGCTATATTGGTTGTAAAACCAAAAACCAAAAAACCATTAAAAAAAAAAAAAGGTTTAATTTTTCTGAGGTGCCCGGGTTGAAAACTGTGTTGTCCCAGTTGTGTATTGGACACAATGTGGGCTGCACGACCGCTGTCTGGGACCTCCTGTTGTGTTTATTTACAGCCCTGGTATCACCGCTAGGTACCAGGGCTATTATGTCACGCTGCCTACCTGCTGCCACACTCACACTGCTCCTCCATACCTCCTCCTGCTGCTGCTGCTGCTGTCTGTCTGTGTTTCCCACTGCCAGGGTACACTACACAGATGATTTACCTTCTGCTGCCACTCTGCCACCAGCTATTACGTCAAACAATAGCTGCTCACATTACTCCTCCATTCCTCCTGCTGCTGTTGCTGTCTGTCTGTGTTTCCCACTGCCAGGGTACACAGAATTACCTTCTGCTGCCACTCTGCCACCAGCTATTACGTCAAACAATAGCTATATTGGTTGCAAAACCAAAACCAAACAAACCATTAAAAAAAAAAAGGTTTAATTTTTCTGAGGTGCCCGGGTTGAAAACTGTATTGTCCCAGTTGTGTATTGGACACAATGTGGGCTGCACGACCGCTGTCTGGGACCTCCTGTTGTGTTTATTTACAGCCCTGGTATCACCGCTAGGTACCAGGGCTATTATGTCACGCTGCCTACCTGTTGCCACACTCACACTGCTCCTCCACACCTCCTCCTGCTGCTGCTGCTGCTGTCTGTCTGTGTTTCCCACTGCCAGGGTACACTACACAGATGATTTACCTTCTGCTGCCACTCTGCCACCAGCTATTACGTCAAACAATAGCTGCTCACATTACTCCTCCATTCCTCCTGCTGCTGTTGCTGTCTGTCTGTGTTTCCCACTGCCAGGGTACACAGAATTACCTTCTGCTGCCACTCTGCCACCAGCTATTACGTCAAACAATAGCTATATTGGTTGCAAAACCAAAACCAAACAAACCATTAAAAAAAAAAAAAAAAGGTTTAATTTTTCTGAGGTGCCCGGGTTGAAAACTGTGTTGTCCCAGTTGTGTATTGGACACAATGTGGGCTGCACGACCCCTGTCTGGGACCTCCTGTTGTGTTTATTTACAGACCTGGTATCACCGCTAGGTACCAGGGCTATTATGTCACGCTGCCTACCTGCTGCCACACTCACACTGCTCCTCCACACCTCCTCCTGCTGCTGCTGTCTGTCTGTGTTTCCCACTGCCAGGGTACACTACACAGATGATTTACCTTCTGCTGCCACTCTGCCACCAGCTATTACGTCAAACAATAGCTGCTCACATTACTCCTCCATTCCTCCTGCTGCTGTTGCTGTCTGTCTGTGTTTCCCACTGCCAGGGTACACAGAATTACCTTCTGCTGCCACTCTGCCACCAGCTATTACGTCAAACAATAGCTATATTGGTTGCAAAACCAAAACCAAACAAACCATTAAAAAAAAAAAAAAGGTTTAATTTTTCTGAGGTGCCCGGGTTGAAAACTGTGTTGTCCCAGTTGTGTATTGGACACAATGTGGGCTGCACGACCGCTGTCTGGGACCTCCTGTTGTGTTTATTTACAGCCCTGGTATCACCGCTAGGTACCAGGGCTATTATGTCACGGCGAGCTGCCTGCCTCATTGACTGCCTGCTGCCACACACTCATCCTCCTCCTCCTGCTGCTGAATTTACCTCCTGCTGTCTTTGTGTTTCCACTGCCAGGGAGCACAT